>NW_018480004.1:12681-60642 GCF_002113885.1 Mizuhopecten yessoensis | reverse complement strand
AGTTCTACTGGTGTAAGATATATTGTATGTAGATCTAGAGTTTACATGTGACACTGGAGAAACAGTTCTACTGCTGTAAGATATATTGTATGTAGATCTAGAGTTTACATGTGACACTGGAGTAACAGTTCTACTGGTGTTAGATATATTGTATGTAGATCTAGAGGTTACATGTGACACTGGAGTAACAGTTCAACTGGTGTAAGATATATTGTATTTAGATCTAGAGTTTACATGTGATACTGGAGTAGCAGTTCTACTGCTGTAAGATATATTGTATATAGATCTAGAGTTTACATGTGACATCGGAGTAACAGTTCTACTGGTGTTAGATATATTGTATGTAGATCTCGTGTTTACATGTGACACTGGAGTAGCAGATCTACTGGTGTAAAATATATTGTACGTAGATCTAGAGTTTACATGTGATACTGGAGTAACAGTTCTACTGGGGAAAGATATATTGTATGTAGATCTCGAGTTTACATGTGGCACCGGAGTAACAGTAGTTCTACTGGTGTAAGATATATTGTATTTCGATCTAGAGTTTACATGTGACATCGGAGTAACAGTTCTACTGGTGTAAAATATATTGTACGTAGATCTAGAGTTTACATGTGATACTGGAGTAACAGTTCTACTGGGGAAAGATATATTGTATGTAGATCTAGAGTTTACATGTGACACTGGAGTAACAGTTCTACTGGTGTAAGACATATTGTATATGTAGATCTAGAGTTTACATGTAACACTGGAGTAACAGTTCTACTGGTGTAAGACATATTGTATGTAGATCTCGAGTTTACATGTGGCACCGGAGTAACAGTAGTTATACTGGTGTAAGATATATTGTATGTAGATCTAGAGTTTACATTTGACACTGGAGTAACAGTTCTACTGGTGTAAGACATTTTGTATGTAGATCTCGAGTTTACATGTGGCACCGGAGTAACAGTAGTTATACTGGTGTAAGATATATTGTATGTAGAAGTAGAGTTTACATGTGACACTGGAGGAACAGTTCTACTGGTGTAAGATATATTGTATGTAGATCTCGAGTTCACATGTGGCACCGGAGTAACAGTAGTTCTACTGGTGTAAGATATATTGTATGTAGAAGTAGAGTTTACATGTGACACTGGAGTAACAGTTCTACTGGTGTAAGATATATTGTATGTTGATTTCTACTGGTGTAAGATATATTGTATGTAGATCTAGAGTTTACATGTGACACTGGAGTAACAGTTCTACTGGTGTAAGATATATAGTTATGTCTTTGGTCATTGCAACAATTACTTTTTACAATTTATAATTAAAACACAGACAATAACAAACCTAACACGGCAACCACAGTTATCAGACACATTGTATCTGTACAGCTACCATCTGGTATATATATTGAAGTAGCAGCTTCTGTACAGGAATTAATAGCTTTCACTCTGGTACTTCAATAATTACAAAGAGAGAGAGAAAAAACAGAGCAAAACTTTACATACGAAAAAACCCTAAACAGACACATTCAGTGACCAGACATATTGTAAGCTGAAGTCTGGCATGTTACCATGCATGTGATACTAAATTTTTTTTAATTCTTTTTTGAAGTTAAGGTCCTTCGAATCTTAGCCAGACAGAATGACAAAATAAAATGGCTGCAGAGATCAGATACTTGTAAGTAGCGGTCTATGGAGTTACCATGTGGCATTTAAGAGTTTGTGACTTCTTGCATTGCCACAGACAGAATGACAAAAAAAATTGGCAACAGAGACTAGACAAGTCGTAAGAAGAAGTCTATGGGGTTACCATGTGGTACGTATACTGTAATTATTATAACTGTAAACTCTAGATCTACATACAATATATCTTACACCAGTAGAACTGTTACTCCGATGTCACATGTTGCAAAAAAGAAGTTACTTTTGCCATTACTGGCAGTAATTGTTACAAGGTCCAGAAATAACTAAATAGTTATTTCTGGTCCTTGTAACAATTACTGCCAGTAATGGCAAAAGGAACATTAACCACCACAGTGACCAGACAGGTTGTTAGTAGAAGTCTATGGAGTTTCCAGGGCTACATTCACGTATCCCGGTATAAACAGTGCGTGTGGCGCAGAAATATTCCACGATAAACGAACGCACTTGGACTGTTCTATAAGCAGAGCTAATTAAATGCATAGTTTCGGAGAATAAAAAACAATGTATCAAGAATAGTATCACTATGCCCTTCTTTCATCCGTCCACTGAATTACATAACGTATCTTAAAGCTACCTTGACATTGTTTTAGAAAGAAAAAACGTAAACTACCAATCGTCAGCATTTTAGTTTTGGTCAGGTACGTCTGGACCCCTCAATCTACACATGCCAAATTTTTCTGAGGTCAGCCTCGGTCCAGATCTGTGCCTATCGTTTTCTTTATAGGTTCAACCATTTCAACCGGATATGCGAATGTACCCCATGTGTAGAAGGTATTGCTGGTCCTTGTAACTTTCCTCTATATAAACCACCACAATGACCAGACAAGTTGCAAATAGAAGTCTATGGAGTTACCATGTGTAGGTCCTTGTACCAATTACCTCTATATAAACCACCACAGTAACCAGACAAGTTGTAAGTAAAAGTCTATGGAGTTGCCATGTGTAGGGCCTTGTAACATTATTAACCATCACAGTGACCAGACAAGTTGTATGTAATAGTCTCTATGGAATTACCATGTGCAGGTCCTTGTAACAATTACCTCTAGCACACAGACAGGAAACAAACTACAACACTCTCTCCCTAAACAGTAGCATCCTAGTGACATAGTATACATACACATCCTCACAGACACTTATCATTACCCCAAACAAACAGTTCCTCTGTATCTACTATCACAGATCTACAGCAGAAACACAGACCATTGTAACCAACACATAACACTGTATTCAGTATAGCATCCTAGTGACATAGTATACATAGACATCCTCACAGACACTTATCATTACCCAAAACAAACAGTTCCTCTGTATCTACTATCACAGATCTACAGCAGAAACACAGACCATTGTAACCAACATAACACTGTATACAGTATAGCATCCTAGTGACATAGTACCCATACACATCCTCACAGACACTTATCATTACCCCAAACAAACAGTTCCTCTGTATCTACTATCAGACCTACAGCAGAAACACAGACCATTGTAACCGATACATAACACTGTATAGCTTAAGCTAGCTGTGATTCAAACAGTCATGTACACGGAGGATCCCGCACTGTGCAAGGTTATAATTATGAAGATTCTTTATTACTACAATGAAATCTACCTCATAGCTATTAATTATTACCATACAATTTTGTCTAAAATCTAGGGCTGCAATGATACCCATACCTCATCACGATAAAATAAGTATCCCACACTCCGATTATAAACTATTGTGACAGTATCCTTAGCTTACAATACGATATATGTATCCCGGTAAAATGCTTACAATATGATTTGTATCCCGGTACGATGCTTACAATACGATACGTATCCCGGTACGATGCTTATGATACGATACGTAACCGGGTACAATGCTTACATTACGATACGTAAAACGATACAAATGTCTGCTTAAGGTCAACTTCATAATGAGTGAGTGAGTGTACATCGGATTTTATCGAGTTATGTCATATTTAGACTTCAATAGTCAAATACACTATCGAAATATTTTTTTTAATATATTAAATTTAATTAATTTTGTATGATCTCTAAAAAAATAAATATTTTTGGTTATGACTGCACAGTGCATAACATCTTTCTTGAAGGATTTAAAAAATATCTTCTGAAAGAAATATGGATAGTAAACGAAAAAAATGGATTTTCATTATCAATTACCATATTTTTTTCATGACCTCAGGAATGTATGTTTTACCAACACTCAAATTATAAACTACTGTGACAGTATCCTTAGCTTGCAGATGAACCAGTATGTTGCCTGCATCTCATTACCAGTATTTTTTCCTTCTTAATTATTTAAGTCAACTGAGAACCGTTTAAGACTTGCTCCATTCTCCCTAATGGAGCACAGAATACTTTACTTTTTTTTCACGCCAAAAACACAGATGTTACAGGAAGCTATAGCTCTGCTGTAAAAATGTATATCACCTGGTATCAGGACTATCAGCGAGACGACGAAGAGACGACGGAGAGACGCAGGGATCCTATTGGGCCACAGGCCTTACCCCTCACCTCGACAACACCATGTGATAAACGCAAGCTATCTTTGTAACTGAAAGCTCTACCTAAGATAAACTCTCAAGATATATCTATCTTTTTCTTCCAAAGCGAATCTTTGGGCGATATTTCTCAATATTTACATATACACCCAGATATAGATATGTCAATTATATACAAATACACATGTACACACATATGATAATACTTCTAACTTGTACATCTGTATGGCATACATGTATACTCTATTGGTTATACACTACTATGGAGACAAAAGTACCTTAACTCATTCACCCTTGAAGACACATTTGAACCCTCCCAATTCAAATGTTGGAATAGTTTATTATGAAATTTCATGGGTTAATGATTTAAAGCCTAAAATGGCTGAGAAAAGGGCATTTCATACCTGTATCACACAAGTATATACTTAATTTAATTTAATAATGTCTATTTATAGCTCTTAGTGTTCCCCACAGAATAAAAAAGGGCATGGTGATTTACTCAGAAAAGGGCACTTTATATTAGTGAGCCTCTGGGTGGTCGCGATCGGGTGGAGCAGTGGATTATAGCACGTATATATACTCCCCTTCACCTGAACGGCTGGGGTTTGACTCCCCACCAGATATGAAAAGATTGAAGTCACACTTCCCGGCCAAATTAACAAAGAATTCCTCCCACATCAAGACTTCCTGTGCGAAGCCTCTATCGTACAGGTTGATAACTTGTTTCATACATGTTTTGTAACAAGGTCTTAAAAATGTTCCTTGAAAATCAAGAAATATTTTTGAACGCTTCTAGAACTCATCTATGTAGTTCTTGATATGTTACAGAAATGTTGCCGGGAACATTTTGAAATTTCAATCTTCTCTACCCCAAACTTTTCCATGCTCCTTACCACAAATCTGTTATCAACATTAATATTACCATGCTTGTCCCTAGGGACGTCAGGCGACCTTGACCCTGTGGTTACATAGGAGTAATTCCAATACTATGGAATCTGTACCCATATTACCCACTGTTAACTCATTTACCCCTGAAATTTCATAATGAACTATTCCAACCTTTGAATTGGAAGAGTTCAAATATATTTGTCTTCCTGGGTGAATGAGTTAATTGGATGGTTAGGTTCTACAGATAAACCATTATCTACAAGAGCTATTGGAACTACAGACCATCGAGACAACTAACCTGTTAGCCTTACAAATTAACCGGAGCCATCCTATGTGTAGTCGCTGTACCACAGACAGGTACATCAATGTTGTTCAGTGGGAAAACCTCTAGCTGGGTATCAAGAGCTGATTGAATTTGTATGTAATGCCTGCCTGTGTAATGGGTTGGAGAGATATACAATTTTGGACAGATCTAGAACCATGTGACACAGTGTATCTTACATCAATGAAAGCTTATAAAAATAAGCACAGTACTGTGTCTTAGGAAAACCCCCCAGATTTTTCAAAGCATTTCAATGCTAATTAATATAAAGCCACTACTTTCTTGTTTGAAGAATAAAAGTTTTGTTATATTTTCTTGTCACAAATCATGTCTTAACGTAGAAAAAGGAAATGAAATCATGGTCTATCTGATATTTAAATGCAGAGCTATGCAAAATCTCATATTTTTTTTTATTTTTTCAAGAATCTAGATTTTGTGAATTTTTTTTTCATTGGAAAGACTTGTAAAAATGTTTAAAAACCCTAACAGTCATTTGTTCCATTCCCAAACAGAAACTGTAGGAATGTTAAGCCTGCTATTCCACACCCATAAGGACACATGAATTCTAATCAAACATACAACAATCAGACATTCCTTTTATACCATAAAATTCATCACAGAAGATAAGATCATAAGATCAAATACAACGACCAAATACATTCCACCTTGTACATATATTCTTTCGTTGACAGCTTCCATAATGACACATAGCTAGAGGGTGTTACATGTTAACAACCTTGCCAGACCTTCTGCCATTAGATCTCTGTAAAGTCGTAAGACATTTCCTCACCTACGGATGACACCTGCACACTATCACACAGTGACATTTACATGTACCTCCCTCAAATAAAAGTACCATCTGTCCCTAATTAGGCCAGATCAAAGTACATGTGCATGTGTGTTTCCTATTATCTCTACTCCCTAATTAACTGTACATACTGTAGCCCGTGTAATTACATGGGGAGTTAATTGTTTACATTTTGGTTTGATTTGGCCGATATGTGACAGGCCGATATGTGACAGGTCGATATGTGACAGGCTGGTAGGTGACAGGCCGGTGTTGGAGGATATGTGACAGGCTGATAGGTGACAGGCCGATATGTGACAGGCTGATAGGTGACAGGCCGATATGTGACAGGCAGATATGTGACAGGCTGATAGGTGACAGGCTGATAGGTGACAGGCCGGTGTTGGAGGATATGTGACAGGCCGGTGTTGGAGGATATGTGACAGGTAGATATGTGACAGCTAGCTGGTGTGTGACAGGCCTGTGTTGGACAGATATATGTGACAGCTGGCCGATATGTGACAGGCCAGTGTTTGCTGATATGTGATAGGCCAGTATGCGACAGGCCGATATGTGACAGGCCGGTGTGTGAGAGGCAGGTGTTGGACAGATATGTGACAGCTGGCCAATATATGACAGACCAGTGTTGATATGCGACAGAATGGTATGTGACAGCTGGCTGGTGTTGATATGTGACAGGCCAGTGTGTGACAGCTGGCTGGTGTTGATATGTGACAGCTGGCCAGTGTTGATATGTGACAGGCCGGTGTGTGACAGCTGACTGGTGTTGATATGTGACAGGCCGGTGTGTGACAGCTGGCCAGTGTTGGACAGATATGTGACAGGCCGATGTGTGACAGCTGGCTGGTGTTGATATGTGATAGCTGGCCGGTGTGTGACAGCTGACTGGTGTTGATATGTGACAGCTGGCCGGTGTTGATATGTGACAGGCTGGTGTGTGACAGCTGGCTGGTGTTGATATGTGACAGGCCGGTGTGTGACAGCTGGCCAGTGTTGGACAGGTATGTGACAGGTCGGTGTGTGACAGCTGGCTGGTGTTGATATGTGACAGGCCAGTGTGTGACAGCTGGCCAGTGTTGGACAGATATGTGACAGGCCAGTGTGTGACAGATATGTGACAGGCCGGTGTGTGACAGCTGGCTGGTGTTGATATTTGTGACAGGCCAGCGTGTGACAGCTGGCCGGTGTTGGACAGATATGTGACAGGCCGGTGTGTGACAGCTGGCCGGTGTTGGACAGATATGTGACAGGCCAGTGTGTGACAGCTGGCCGGTGTTGGACAGATATGTGACAGGCCAGTGTGTGACAGCTGGCTGGTGTTGGACAGATATGTGACAGGCTGGTGTGTGACAGCTGGCTGGTGTTGGACAGATATGTGACAGGCCAGTGTGTGACAGCTGGCCGGTGTTGGACAGATATGTGACTGGCCGGTGTTGGACAGATATGTGACAGCTGGCCGGTGTTGGACAGATATGTGACAGGCCAGTGTGTGACAGCTGGCCGGTGTTGGACAGATATGTGACAGCTGGCCGGTGTTGGACAGATATGTGACAGGCCAGTGTGTGACGACTAGAGTGTCAAGGATTCCTGTCTAACTTTTTGCAGACAAAATATTGGAGATGTTCATTCAAGCAGCAACCTCCCCGTAATTTTGTCAGATAATGGTAGTGCACGTGGGAATGAGCCAGTGAACTATCACTAATCTCATTGATCATTTTGGCTAGAGTGACAGTGTTGTGAACGAAAGTCCAGGTTTCGACAGTGTTGTGAGCGAAAGTACAGGGTTCGACAGTGTTGTGAAAGGAAGTCTAGGGTTCGACAGTGTTGTGAACGAAAGTCCAGGGTTTGGCAGTGTTGTGAACGAAAGTCACGGGTTTGACAGTGTTGTGAACAAAAGTCCAGGGTTCAACAGTGTTGTGAAAGGAAGTCCAGGGTTCGACAGTGTTGTGAAAGGAAGGCCAGGGTTCGACAGTGTTGAGAACGAAAGTCCAGGGTTCGACAGTGTTGTGAACAGAAGGCCAGGGTTCGACAGTGTTGTGGACGAAAGTCACGGGTTTGACAGTGTTGTGAACAAAAGTCCAGGGTTCAACAGTGTTGTGAAAGGAAGTCCAGGGTTCGACAGTGTTGTGAAAGGAAGGCCAGGGTTCGACAGTGTTGAGAACGAAAGTCCAGGGTTCGACAGTGTTGTGAACAGAAGGCCAGGGTTCGACAGTGTTGTGGACGAAAGTCACAGGTTTGACAGTGTTGTGAACGAAAGTCCAGGGTTCAACAGTGTTGTGAAAGGAAGTCCAGGGTTCGACAGTGTTGTGAACGAAAGTCCAGGGTTTAGCAGTGTTGTGAACGAAAGTCACGGGTTTGACAGTGTTGTGAACGAAAGTCCAGGGTTCGACAGTGTTGTGAAAGGAAGTCCAGGGTTCGACAGTGTTTCGAAAGGAAGTCCAGGGTTCGACAGTGTTGTGAAAGGAAGTCCAGGGTTTGACAGTGTTGTGAACGAAAGTCCAGGGTTTGGCAGTGTTGTGAACGAAAGTCACGGGTTTGACAGTGTTGTGAACGAAAGTCCAGGGTTCAACAGTGTTGTGAAAGGAAGTCCAGGGTTCGACAGTGTTGTGAAAGGAAGGCCAGGGTTCGACAGTGTTGTGAACGAAAGTCCAGGGTTCGACAGTGTTGTGAACAGAAGGCCAGGGTTCGACAGTGTTGTGAAGGAAGTCCTGGGTTCAAGACAACCTCCGATCATCTGGCCCCGTTTCAATTTCATTCTCAAAGCTCAAGCATTTTTGATATTTTTTTTCTAATTTCATATTTATCGTAAAGATGTTGTTAACATGAGCCTCTTTTCAAAAATGATTCATTTTAAGCGTGTTAACATCAAGCCGATAGACGTTTATTCAAAACTACAGTTTTTGGCAGTGGTACGGAGATTCTTCATCATCGACACTTTCATTCAACTTGGCTGATATAAATATGTCTATAAGGCCTACAATGTATGTCGGAGGGACACAGTACTTTATATGCTGTATTTCAAAGGATATTTTCAGGAGCAAACTGCAAATTTTGGGAATTAATGGTTGGCATAAATATGAAACGGTTTCTATCGGCAATGGAGCCCATTATCGGCGCCAAAATTTCCCCAGAAAAAGTCTTAGCTACTATATCATACATTCTTGCAATGCATACAAGATACATACATGTATTTCTTAATACAAGGTAACATAAAATAATTTATATTTTTAATCTCCAATGTTTTTACTTCAAAAGCAAAATTCTATCTACCAACAGATCATAGCTATCTTGTGTACATGCATGTATAACATGTACAATAATTCACATTGAATGTGACTGGAAACATCTGTGTCTTCTTGGCCTTTCGTTATAAAGTGTAACAAACAGCTAGAGAGGACAGAAGTAGCCCACATCCCACACTGGCCACAACAGCTTCAGGTCCTCTGCCATCATCAGCATAATGTCAGTTTGATATTTACAAGGTGATAAAAGATGTGTATATATCACTTAACATATATATATGTAGCAACTCGTCTATGTTAAACAACATTCAAAATGTACGAAAATCAGCTGTTTTAATTTCACCTTTTGATTTTCCAAATTAACAACACAATTTTAATTTTGTAATAAATAATGCACATCATGTACTGTAAATTGGTTTTCATAAAAAAAAAACACTGACAGGTCAGCATACGTGCCTGACCGACCCCCGCCCAGTCAATTTTTAGTATAAGCAACCTAAATACCATGACCTTAAAAACTTTCTTCCAAGTTCAATAAGTTTCCATAGTTGGCCGGCACAGTTGCTTTTTGAAGACCAGACTTTGAGAGTAACTATGTTTTGACTCTTAGGTTCAAAGCACATGTCTATTTTACTCCAACAATGTTAGAGGTTTTACACGGCGAAAAACTTTTGACAGGCGCCGCGTAACCTCTAACTGCCCATAGCTGATTTTCCCGATGCTGACGATCACATTTTCAAAGTTCGGATTAAGAAAGAGTATATCGTGTTTACATACATTTAAATGGTCAAAAGGGTTCAATAAATATTCCTTTCCATAAATCCATGATTATATGAGAAAAATTTCGTTTCAAAGACATAAATAATGAGTTTTTCCTCATTCGAAGCGAAGCAGACAGCATTTGCCATGATTATTCCGGTTACCAGTTAATACAAAAATGGATTACATGTAATGTTCACAAGTGGAATACAAACAAACTCCATATCATTTCGTTCCGTTTGAAATCCCCCCTGCTATTTTGTATTAATCCAGAAGCAATGTTTTAAATGTAGGTCAGAGATGTGCTACAACGACATGGACATGTATTTTGAGTGTTCTATTCCGTAATATACTATATATTTGTGTCTGTGACATACATATGAGATCTATATTATATATTCCGTGAGTAGACATCGTTGTCATGAACTGTTAACCACTTAAGTGAGTTATTCAAGCCGATTTTGTTCCGCCCGGATTTCGGGCGGAAACTGCATCAAAGAATTAGTGCTTCGGAAATGAGAGGTCGCAGTCGGCAAAACCATATCCGATTGAAAAAAGGCCGACCAGCAGCCTCTCATGTTATGGGAGTAATGTCTATTTAACATATATATAATTCATGTTTAATTTTGTCCCTTCAAGTTTCAAGGAAATGGTGATTTGACACTTGACCTTTAAATGTCAAGGGTCAACAACGTTAACTAAAAGCCTTGTTTACCTAACAATCAAAGATAGAATATAATTCATGTACATTTGTAACGAATTTTAAGTAAACAACATAACCCTTGAGAAACCGTATACTGAAAAATATAAATAACAATTGTAAAGTTTGAATTTCTATTGTAGAAATATATAGGACCTAATATATATATGTAGATATCTAACTAGAGAATCAGATGTACTGGTATATATCTAGGGGGGCTTTAAGCTTTAGTGAAAACGACCCAATTTTACGACAGCCAAAAACGCAATCCTGAAGTTCAAATTTAAGACAAGCACTAATACAGTACTGTTAGACAAAATACCTGTTCCAATATGTTTTGACTATTCAAAATTCAAGGAAAACTTTATCTGACCTCTGAAATTGCTAAGTGGCATGGGTTAACTTATCATGAAAGCCCTGAAACTACATATATCTAACGTCATAACTCTATTAAATTACTTCTGCCAATCAAAATGTATATTATTTAAATTTGTGCCTGTGATCATGATAGGCCATAAACATTTGGTCACCAATTAATTTTACACTATGTTTCATGTATTTTCAGTGTTAGAACTAATTAATGGAGGACCCATAGAACTATTAATGGATCTACAGATCCCATAGACAATCACCATGAAAATCAATGTACATTTTTTGTATGTCTATGGGAATGATTTACATCACAGACCAAGTTGTCTACGAGTCTGACATAATTATTTCCTATATAATGTGTTTCATTCACTGATTTGTAATAAAGGGATATATATTGTTCTGTAAAGTTACTTTTCTTCCTAATATCATAACATTTCATGATATCAAGCTTTACCTCTATATAGCTACTGTTTTAGATAAGAAGTCTGTATTACATACAGAGCCATTGTCTATTGTGTGCACGTTCTAAATTCTCAAACTATTCGTACCTTTTTCATGGACTGTTCATCAATTCATTATGATTTCTTATTCAATTTGTCTACAGATGTGTGGGGTAATCACTGGGAACCCATGTACGGGTGTGTTAACACTGGGCCTCGTCATTAGGTGGAGGAGGTTTAGGGGATTGCATTGGGGGTCAGTTACGTGCATAATGCGGATTATGTGTTAAGGGTATATAATAGAATTTATAAATAAAATTATTTACATATGTGCCTAATCTCCCAGTGTGTACTAGAACTGTATCCAATGTGTACGGTATCTGTATTCACCAGAATAGCCTTAAGTAAATGAAAATGCACTTTATTCAGGTATTGTACTGTTTAAGCCTAAGGTAAAGCAAGGAGAACTATATCTATTGAGTGTTAAGGAGACTATCATATTATGCAAGAATTTGAAATGTATAATAGAATTTATAATATACAATGTATCCCTAAAATCTCTGTATAATCTTCACGTTTAACAGGTGTATTGTACATCTACATCCAGCCAGAATAGCCTCCGAACAAAATCAACATGGAAACGCTCTTTCAGCTGAATTAAGCAATTACGTCTAGTCCACCTGTAAAATTTGATATCATGCTTGATACAATGGTCTTCTATAAGTGTAATGTACATTTGAAGCTAATTATAAGACACTTCCAGCCATTATACAGGTCTGAAGTTATTTTATTACTTGTAAGTATATTTATGAAATTCAAATTTAACTGTGATCACAGCTGCCTTCCCAGGGGTCTAGGTATTTCTGTACTCAGCCATTCCTGTATCAAGTTGTTTCTTCAGTACTTGTATATATTAGAAGAATATATGTATAAACATCTGGTATTCAGTCTTTTTCAACTTTACAAAAAATTGCTATATATCCTATTTTTCCACGTATCAGGGCTCACCCTGGACCTAAAAAAATCATTAGCCAAAAAAGTAGCCATGTTTGAATTTCAGTAGCCAAATTTTTTTAAACAGTGGTCATACTTTCTCGGCCCCAAACCGTGACGGATAGGCCCTCCATTAAAATCATTAAATATTTAATATTTTTTTAAGTGCAATACTATTCAATATGATGTTAAATTAAGGAGTATTCTGTTAAATTAAAAAAAATGTTATACATGATGTTTATAATTTAATCCATAATGTGATATTTTTGAATCCTTTCAGATTACATGGCTGTAATTTTAAGAAAATATATCTTAAATTAAAATGCTGAAAATTTCCACCAGAACTTTTTTTATTTATTTTTTCAAAAGAGAGAAAAATCAGCCTTTATTTCATTTTCTTGACACCGGAATTGTGAAAAAATTTAGCTTGAAAAGTTCAAATAAGATATTATTCGCCTTTAAGGTCATTGGAGTGTATTGATAAACGGAAACAGGAAGTACATCCCTAGTTGAATAACCAATGTAGGGAGACAGCATCACAATTTCCGCAAATTCTAATGTTTAATATTAAACTGATGAATATTGTATGTTTATTATTGACAGAACAGTGTGTTCTCTCAGTATTGAAGTATTACAAAGTAATCCAGGCCTTAACTCAGCAGGGGTTTTTTTTATCAATGAGTCACATGTGTCCATTTTTCTGTACTTCAGGAAACCGGCTACCTATTTCACTACTGTGAAGTTTTTCAAGAACGATAACTCTTACCTGCAATTACTATGTGTATATGGTTTTATTATAAAATGTCAATTTTTATATCGTGTATAGAGAATTAATTTTATACAATTTCAGCATTTATTAAATTGATATACATTTATGCAATACTAATATATGTCAGTATCATTTTTATTGACATTATTTTGTAAAAATATTGTGTCTTTCATTTTTTTTTCAAAATTCACTCCTTTTTACATAAATTTCCATTTGAAATCCTTAACATTCTGACGACCTATATTTTTTTTGTGGCAGAAAATTTTCTTTACTTTAAAGCAATATAACTACAAAATTTGAAGAAATTCTACTGAGAAATGGTGACACAATCCTATTACCTTAATTCTGTGCCTTCAATCAAAAAATAAAACTAATAAAATCCAAATCAAAATTAGCCTCAGTGATGCAATATTGATATACGGTATTAATGAATCAAATCTACTGGGTACTATACATATTTCAGCGACTAGAATTTGCCTCTAACTCTAAAGACTCAATATAATCTACAGCTCTGCAGATTGAGCTAAAGGGATTGATGTTCCCTTTTGTGAAGTCAATAACAAGCAACTAGAGAGTTCACTATGTATAAACCACCAACACTGACAACCGTGATTATTTGGGCTATGTTTCATTTGGTCAAATCCAAATAAACTTTGGTGATTAAGAATCATTATTATCTTCTTTTTTTTTAACTTATTAAGATCACATACGTTGGAAGTGACCTTTCTCTGACCTTATATATATATAAACGGTATATACCTAACATGTATGCAAAGCAAAGCATGCAATGCAATTTGACTAATTTTTCAAGAGGTTTGATTTTAGATCATTTATCTCGTAAATGTCATATTTAACACACAAAAAAATCTTATTCTCCACTTTTGGCTTTCAAAAAATTCAGATAGGCATGTAGAAATAATAATTCTTTACAAAATATAAATACATCATGTATATAAATTTTCTTTTCAAACTCCTACAAAGCTTGTTTCAAATTAGCTCCTAAAACATCAAGGAAGTTAGAAATTAAAGTGTAGGGTTGGTAGTGACTTAGTCAAGAGAGAGATAAAAACTAAAAAATAATGTTTGAATTTTGCCTCGATGAAGATTTTGTATAACTTTTGCAATTCTAATCTAAATGTTCGTCTAATGGACATGTCTAGTATTTTCAAAACATTAATCTCTAAATATTTTAATTGGAATCTTTCAAAGTATACTTCCTCCATGAAAGGAAACCATAAATAAGATTTTGTATTCTGTAAGGACATTTCTAATGCAGACCATCAGGGTACATTTTCCACTCATTTTTAGTTGTGTATTGAAAGCCATAATGATTGTAGAAGGCTTTACACAAGTAGTAAACTATTCTTTGTATAGGAAGGACAAATATCATCAATTACATAATAACCACATTATGACGACACAAAAGCGTACATATTCAAGACGGCACCCGACCTACTTCCAAAATATTGAATACACAGGGTCTGTGTATTGGAATTTCGGTCAGTCAGTCTGGTATTCAAAAACTTTACTATAAGAACAGTTTAACAATCTCTTCGTTATACAATACCTGGTAAACTTTTTTCGATGTGGAAATCGTCGGAGAAGAACCATTCACAATTAGCTAACGATGAACTGGCATCGAATCCTCCCCTGCAGTTTATCCATAGACCACAATGGCAATCCTTAGACGAGCACCCACAGAGAGAGTCTCCAAGATTTTGAAAATGTAACCAGTTTGGGAGTGAAAACGACACAATTGTAGCTACTGTCGTGATCAACACACATACTATAGCCGTTATAACTATACAGTTAGGCATCTTGTTCGCTTTAAATCCTCCCTGAATACCAATAAGTCGCACTTCTTTCCAAATTGTTTTCTTTCTTTTTTTTACGGAGGTACTAGTTTGACAACTTCCGGTTTTGGTAGTTGCGTATATAATTATCGGACGAGAAAAATCCAAATAGAAACGGAACGAACTAGTCTTCGCTAATACGCGAAGCTTATCCTTACCTGTATATATGCCTTTTTATTTACAATTAAAACAGAATATCGGTTTATTAAATAAACAGGATTGTGTTAAAAGCCTAAGAATCACAAGCAATATTATCGTATATGTGTATTTTGGACTTCGATCAAATTTTCCTTTCGGTTCGAGGTTCCTCCATCACGATAAAATAAATAGACGGTCACGCCCACTTAGCTTTGACGGTAAAGCCCGGGGCAATATGTCTTATGTTCTATTAGGCTGAGTGTATTTACTTGTACAATACGTGTGTATATAAACAAAGGGTCTGATAAACATAACACTACAACCGGAGAACATTATACAGGAGCAGTAAGAAAATATTCTGTTCACGATAAAAATAAGTCCAACGGTCTTTATTTATATAATAATGTAAGCAGACGCTTTCAAATAGTTGTTGTTTTCAGGAAATAATGACATTAATAAATATGTAATTATAAATTTTCCTTAATTTATACCTAAAAAAACAACATGTTTACCAGGTTTCACTCCCATCACCGATTTTACCATAATTAGACCTTAAACTATTAATTTTTTAATCAGAGATGTATATATTAATATATACGTCTTTGATTTCATATAAAAGGTTCACATATTTAGTAAAATATTGTAAACTTCTTACACGAAAGCAACTTTATCATATTAGTGAGTATTTCAAATCAAATGGCTACTTCAGAGACTCGAAAGGTTCGATCTACTTTCATTTCCAATTTTCGATGGAATCTCTCGATTTTTTACTTCCTTTTTGCTGTTGAAATCAGCGAAAGTTCTTAAGTCTCGCTCAGATTCAATCACATTGTAATCTACAATGTATTAAGATGTTTTTTAATCATGTTTTTACTGTCAAATAGGAAAAGTAATTTTAAGTTTTTTTTATAATCTTCTATGCAGTTATTCCCTGATGAACATTTTTGTGGGTTGGAAATTATTCTTTCAGTATAATTTGCATTCCGGGATGATATCGATGTATCGATCAGTATATCAGCTCAGAGACGTATATTACAATATATACGTCTCTGGTCAGATACGTATATCTTTTTTTTGTGTGTGTTTCTTTCCAAAACCAAACCCGGCCACAACCAGTATCCCAGCCCTACATTGTATGCAAATATGACCTATTGAATGGTCCGTTCAACAATACATTCTAAACTTCCTTATACCTGTGACAGGTAAGACATAAGTAATACCACACCTGATGATGGACGTCACGAGCCGCTATCAAATACACCTGTGCCTAGCTAATCAACTCGCCACCACAGGGACCTGGGAATTTGTTACAGTTTAGATTCAGTGTATGTTTGGACCTAAACTGATGTGTTTAGGGTATACGTAATATTAGATGTTTTAGGGGTTAAATCAATTTCTGTAAAAACACCACCCCGATAATAGTACAAAAGAAATATTTCATCAAAAGCTGCTTTATATCGGTACAAACAACGTCTAGTATGACACTGAACACATCAGTTTATAAGTCCGAACATAGATAAACTGTAACAAATTCTCAGATCCCTGTGCTCGCCACTATACTCCAGGGCAAACGGTCTGTTTATTACTCCGGCTCTAATTACCACTCACCTTTATCACACCTGTACAGGTGAGACATTCATTTGTTTTTGAATACTGTAAGATATTTATACTATTTCACCTGAACACGCTCACAGGTATATATTAATTATGGGAACTATACATACCCAAAGATCGTAGTGTCCGAGTTGCGTCCCTTTACCCTGTCTTTGAACCTATATATATCATTATTGGGATGGCATTTTTACCGAAAGTTGATCTTAACCCATAAAACGTGTAAAATTTCTCTGAGCACATACTTTTAGATCCATATATACAATATAGCTGTAATAAAATCTCAGGTTCCTGTGGTTTAGACAACCGTATTGGGCGCTCAAATCTGCGATCACAAAGCCGACCACATTTATAAAATAATATTTAATTATACACTGTACCGTCGGTCCGCTTCAAAACGGGAAAATATTGCAACGATAAAATGTTGGAAAAAACCCATTGAAATTCAGTTTTTACACTGATCTGTTACCAGTAAAAGTTCTTAGACGTTGATTAACCAGAGAGTTTAGTTAAAGCTGATCCGTAAAGAAAATTTCCCATTCTGATGCTTTTCTAACTTTTCTTCAATTAGAGTCTATAGTAAATAACATTGCACCAACAGTCAACTATATTTTAAATTCCGTCAAAATACGCTACATCAGACACTTCATAGACTTCATAGACTTTATAATTAGTAGCATCTAGTGTTTGGGGAACCAGATACACGGCCAGACCGGGGTTCGAACCCGGGACCCACCGAACTCTAGACGGACACTCTACCAATTGAGCTATCTGGTCGCCAACGATCGACCCAGTCAGTTCCGCTACAGATCTAACCAAGTTCCGTGGTTAAAGATGATTTTTTTCACTTAATGTAAAAAAAAATGTTGGTGCCAATATTTGATTTATAAATATTATGTGATATTTTCGAAAATCAGGGGTATTTTTTTTAAAAATCTGGCTCTGCTGAGGGTCGAACCTAAACATCAAACAACATGACAGTGATTTCCAACAGGTTTCATTTTTCGTCAGATTTCAATATCAAGTAGTTTAGGCCTCTCGCAGAGTTTCAGAGGTTGAGATTGTCACAAGCCTGTATGTCATCAAAAGTGAGAAAAAATAAATGCAAACAGATTCCTTAAGAAATTATTTTTATTGAATCTTTAGAATATATCGTCAATCCCATAATTCTCGGGAATACATATTTTCGACTTTTGTTGTAGATTTAGGCTAAATATCCCCATACCTTTTCACATTGACTACACATTTCTATAGAAGGTTTGCAAGTTACTCGCTAAAACAAGAAAACTTCTTGTCTTCCGTGATTAATAGAATCTCAATTTTGTTCCCGTTTCATCAGACATTAACGAAACTAGACCGAACACTGCAAGAAAATTCTCCTAAAACGTAATGTTCTAGTGTTTAATGGCTCTACATTTAACGAGCTCATATTTTTACCTTTTTTACGTGACGTCAAATGATAGTTGATTAAAGTTAAAATTAGACAATAGAATATTAAGTGTTAGAAACTCAAGTGTACTAGACAATGAAGAGAGTACGTATACCCCTTATATTGCCCGTATACTTAACTGTGTTCAAGGGAGTTTCTGAAATATTTTCCAGCAAATAATACAGAAGTAATTAGACTCTCGAATTCATTCTCATTTGGATCATTTAACAAGAAACTGATAATGTCTCCTCTAGCAAGGAAACACAACATTTAACTCCTGTCACGTGACGTATCTTGTCCAATCGCGGGCAAGGATTACGGAACATTTAAAGATTCCGTCGGAACTTGTAATTAATTAGTATGTACAAGTGAGATAAGACTGAACAAAGATTAAACTAACCAAGAAACAGCGAAATAGTCAAAGGAACATTCTCGTGTTTATCCGTATTCCAATCATCCGAAATACAATGTTTTCTTGAAAGTTATTAATCCGAAAATTCGTTAAAATGAAATTTTAAAAACAGATAAAGTTTCTGGACAAACGAACTTTCACGGTATAAGATATCATATAAAACACGGAACATTATAAGTGACGCCTATACAACTCTAGTCAGTTTTGTACCACTTCCTGTAAAGGTATGACATATCTCGAATCACTTCCGGTCAGAATTAATCGATTCTTGGACAATATTAAACATAAATATGAAAGCTTTATAACGTTTCTTGTCACATGTTAATGTTTATCCATTACTTCCGGTAAAGACAGTTCTATGAGATCACTTCCGGTAAGAACGGGATTGGTGTGTTGGGAAGGTGTGAGCATGCATAGGTCGTTCATATTTTTCGTATGTTTCTGAACCGGTGTCGTCATCCAAAGATTCCTCCTGTGCCGGATGTGAAGCGCCATCTGGTAGTTCCGGGAGCGACCCTGCTAGGTTAATCCTTTCGTCAGTTGTACAAAGGTCGAATGGCTTCGATATGAATTTGGATTTCTCCTCCTCCCTTTCGACTGTTTTGCTTCTGTCAATAGTAAGGAGTTGGACGTATTGCTTTGCACTAAAAGACGAAAAACAACATGAAATGTGTTTTATAAGACCAGGAAGTTGTTCCTACGAGCGAGGAGGACCGCATGTCATGACTAATTTATTGTTGCGCTGAAAGACCGGGGGCCGTATTCACGAAACCGTTCTCATGCTCAAGCGTGGAGTTTGTGCTCAATCCTAATTTCTTGTTCCGGTTATAAATTAATGATAAAGTCTTTATTTTGTCAATGATAAGACTTCAAGCCGAAAACTATTTTCAATGTTTACATTTGACTTTTAGATTTGTTTGACATGATTCAAGTGAGTTGCAAGAAAGTTGGTTTGAGCACATTAATGCTTGAGTATGATAACTGTGTCATGGACATGGGCCCAGATAAAGTCAATCCCCGATACTCCACGGTGGCGTTAACTTTTACTCTCTAGTAAAAGTGATCGTAACCCCTGGAGTATCGAGGATGGATGTAGCCTTAAGCTAAAATATGTATGCGCTAATGTAAGATCATTTAAAGTAAGTTCAAAATCGTTATCATTTCTTAAACTTTTCCATAAACACGTGGTGGCGGTGTTAATAAAAGTATAAAATGAATCAGATTTTTATACAAGACCTGAAGGTAATGCCGTGTTAGCGGCTGATACTGGGTTTTGAGCAGCTTCAATACTTTGAGTTTCAATTGTTCGATATGTTTTAATCAATACTTACAATTGATCTGTAGTCGCTGACATCTTTTCTAGTGCTTTGAGAGTCTCTGTAAAATTGAAATCATGTGTATTTTACATAACCTCAATAAGAAGAAAAAAACCTGGCACGTTCATAGATAATCATAGCTGTTTTTAGGACAAACCAAACCAGAGAAATAATACTACATCCCTATATATTTTTGAATCCATGAATTTGATGATTTGTTTTTGTGTGCTTGAGAAATATTCAAGGACCAATAAAAAAAACCTGTCTTAAATTCGCGTGTACAAATATACCTAATAGACCGTCAACACTTGCCCTTTCTCGAACTATTCTTAGCTAACATGTATGTACTATTTACCCTTAACTTAAGCAATGTTTTTTATTTGCCATGTTAAAAAAAAATGTTGTTCGTGAAACGGAAGCCACGTGGCACTTCCTCTTATGTATTTTCCAGCATGAAACATTTATTATTACTGAAATACAATGACAATATATAAATACAGTCTTCTTTATATACATCTCTGGATGTCAAGTCGAGCCCCGAGCACTATGTTTTTACAATAAGCGATACTTCAAGTATCAATAAAATAATGTCTATCATGTTTTATCCATAATTTGAGTAAAAACTCAAGATTAATTTAAGAATAAAATTTATTTTTAAAAAAAAGGTACATAAAAAGAATATCTGGTTCCGATTACAGGCAGCTTGTCTTAATGTCTGTGCAGACTAAACGTCATCTCGAAACAAAATCGTAGAATTAAGAACTCTGATCAAATTAGTGGCGAGTGGAATTATTTTCTTAAATTGATGATGAATATGTTGTTGTTGAGGAGGAGGAGGAGGAGGAGGAGGAGGAGGGAAGGAGGAGGGAGAGGAGGGAAGGAGGANCGGATATTTCGTCCTCTGTTTCGCATATTAGAAACACATGAAAACTTTCCGGCAGACAAATGAACAAGCAACCTCATGAAGCATGTTATTCATATTTTCTGTTACTGGCGAATGCTTTAGGGTAATTATATAAAATTGTATAAAAGACAAAAAGCAGGAGGGTGGTTTGGTGTCTTTGAGTTTAAAGAATTTATACGTTGGTCATTTAGTAGCGCCAACCTCTTCAGAAGACCCACAATTAATTCTAAACTTTATGATTCACATTTAAACGGTATGACTTGAACACAGAAGCAAAATCATGATCGGAGCTCAACAGTCCACAACCATCTACATTACTGGGTAGGAAAAGTCAGCACGAGGAGGAGGAGGAGGAGGAGGAGGAGGGGAGGAGGTGGAGGAGGAGGGAGAGGAGGGAGGGGAGGAGGAGGAGGAGGAGGAGGAGGACTGACCTGTTCGTTGTCTCCGTCGTCGTCGTATTCTGACAAAACCAGCCGAACAACATATCACGATGACGGTCGACAAGAGACTGCCGAGAACTCCCAGGATGAGAACAGTTCGACCTTCGCCGGTCTCTGTGGAAATAAAAAGGAAATATCGCCATGTCCATCACAACCACCTTCGTCGTGGTCATTCGTTACAAGTTAAAACTTAACGAACGAATATGAAATGCATTTCTTTTTTAAAATTCGAAAAGATATATCAGAATGTTTCTGCCTTTACATGTGTATCACTGACTCCTTTGTACCAACACATATTTGCTTTATTGATTATCACTCATATTCACCAGTTAACTAAACGATCCAAGGTACATGTACATAATTATAATATGTAAAATAAGTTTTATGTTACCTAGGTGAAAAAAACAAGGAGTTTGCATTGGCTCCGCATAAACATCGGCATCAGAAATGAACAAAGGGTCATAACTCTATGTATTGTTGGGTACTAAGATTGATTTCAGTAGGCGGCTATTTTCGGCCAAGAAATACCGTAAACAAATGGTAATAGTAGGTTCGACAGAATATGTGAGATGCCCTGGACAAAGTGATGTGCAGACGGATGGTGTGCAAGCTTATAGAACGTCCGGAGAGTTCAGATGGTTGGCTATTAGTGATCTACTTAACATTGTCATATGTTAACATACCTGCCACGTGAACGTCAAGACTTTTTCGCACAACCGGAAATAATCCTCCCTGTCCAGTACACGTGTACTTCCCTGTGTCTTCCGGTGTGACGTCATGTACCTCAAGATGACCTTTGTCGGATCCTTCGTGGAGATGGAAGATATATCGTTCAGGCTCAGCCAGGATAGGTCCACCATTTCTGTACCACGTAATGCTCGGGACCGGATATCCGGTTATATGACAGAAAATATGAAGTGTACTTCCGGGCAAAATACTAGATTGGCCTTCCACTGTGATAGTCGGCGCCACTGTAATCAGCGCAACATGTTTAGGGTTAAGGGGCGGCAATGTAGACAATAATATTTTTCGAATTCGTTAAATTTTGATTATAAACAGAAATGTACTTGTCTATCAGCAGACGTTTGACAACTCTGAATTAAATCAATAAATTTGAATTGAGGGAAGAGTTACTTCTACTATACCATGAACAAGTCAATTTGCAAAACAGGAAGAATAATAATAAGAAAAAGTATTGGTGGTTCTGAACTTACAAAATTGGTTTCAGATCACTGAAGTGAATACAGTTTGATATTTGGGTTCCGAATCATTAAATTATGTTGATTTTTACACTAGATAAAATAATTTGTAATCGAGTAACTTACCTACTACGTCCGCCGGTATAGATATCTGTCTTTGTTGAGAACTGCCAACTTCCACGAGAACGTTACATTCGTACCTCCCCGCATCAGAGAGTTCTACAAAAG
The DNA here is from genome assembly GCF_002113885.1 of Mizuhopecten yessoensis. NCBI lineage: Eukaryota > Metazoa > Mollusca > Bivalvia > Pectinida > Pectinidae > Mizuhopecten > Mizuhopecten yessoensis. The sequence continues at coordinate 37,618 of NW_018480004.1, read as the reverse complement.
ACGGCGTGATTGACGGAATGGAATTACTGCTGTAATCAAACACACTCATTTCATAGTTATTACATGATGCATGATTTGTACTTCATGTTGTTCTCCAAAACATAGAATCAAAATTCACAATAATGAGCACACCAGACGTAGCCATGTTGAAGGGCCATTATAAGGCACATTTTTTTAGTTGAATGTTCAAACACGTAAGCTAAATGAACCTTGGGAATTCCATTTTTTCTTTCTTTAAAAACACATATTGCTATCTTAGGTCACTATCATGTATCAATCAAAAACTTTTCCCCATATTTCAATTTACGACTTTTTAACGAGGAGCGATTTTTATCCTCTTTTTGATTTTGAATAGCATGTAAAGTCACGTAATGGGAAGAAAAAATGTGAAAACCATAAACTAGGTGTCGTTGAAGGCTGTACCGCGTTTACGCCTGCAAGTAGGGGATGACATCAGGTGAAGTATTACAAACATAAATCATCTTCATGCGATAAACATAACAGAAAATCTACGAAATGTAAAAGTTTCGTGTTAAATCCCAAACTCATATTCCGCCAAAATCCCATCTTTTCCTGTTCAAGCTAACTTTAAATGATAAGAACCATCCACTATATTTCCCAAAATAAAACTTTCACCACCGATACAGCACTCGGTAAACAGAAATCTTAACCGTTCGGACGCCGCTTTTTTACAAAAGTTTTCACTCTCTTATCTGTGGGCATATACAACGTGAATACCTTGTATTTGATTGATAAACAAAAGGCGAAACCTGTTAGTTGTTCTTATCTTGTAATGTCATAACGACAACTTGTTTTAATCGATTTCAGCAAACTTTATTGAATTTATAAACATAATCAGACAGCAGACAAAGAAGAATATACATGTAGGTCTTTTCCCAAAAAACAATTCTATCTATCAAAATACAAACATTAAGTGAACTAATTATAGTTAAGCTAAACTTCAAGGGAGGTAATCTTTCTGACACTGGGAAATCATTCCCGTACAGAAAAGGGCAACCTACTTGAATTTGATATCGTCAGTCGTCTCGTTTCAGAATAATATTCGTATCTCCCAGTCAGATCTGACACTTTGTTCAGGGGCACGTGCTCCTTAGTCCAAAATACATCATTCTTGACGTCATCAATATGGCCGATATCAGAACAATCTAACGTGGTTGTCTCCCCTTCTATCAAAACGACACTTTTGAGTTTTTCTAGAAAGAGAACATTTTTAGGGGTAACATTTTTTTTACATTAATTCATTGATTAGATAATGGCACAGCTGTAATATGTGTCTTCGAATATTATGATCGTAAGATTTTCTTTTAGACGCGTTTTATCTCTCTCGCTGCGACCTTCACACATATTTTCGTAAATTTTAGCAGAAGCCTTTGAGTAATTGATAAGTTGGGTTATGAATTGATTATGAATAGATTACGAAGAAATTGATACACTTTTCATTTCAAGAAATAATGTTAAAAGTAAGAAATAATCATAGATTATGTTCTTTGATGGCATCATTTTGTTATATAATCTGTTATTTTGGGAAGAATGCTCTGAGTTTTAAGGAATTTTATAGTAACAGTGACCTTGACCTTTGACATTCGGACCTGAAAAGCAATCCCAAGCAAGCACGTTTGGTAAGGAAGCACTGTATGAAGTTTGAGTTTGATCTGCCCAAGGAAACTCAAGTTATCGCACGAAAACAGATTTTCTATTTATAGTAACAGTGACCTTGACCTTTGACCTTCGAACCTGAAAAATCAACCCAAGCAAGCACTTTTGGTAAGGAAGCACTGCATGAAGTTTGAGTTTAATCGGCCCAAGGAAACTCAAGTTATCGCACGAAAACCTCTGAGCGGACGCCGACATAGCAATACCTATGTGTCACCAGCTTTTCGCAGGCGACACAATGATAATAACATACTGAATATCTCGCCTTGGACCATCAGTTTACATTTTAGTATGTTTCTATGAACTTTCATCTGTGTGAAACATTTGATTACCTTAACCTTACAACAGTTGTAAAGTTTACACATTTTAAAAAGAAAACTAGTCGGAGATTTTCTTCGTTGGTTGATTTAAACATGTTTTTATTTGCATCTTATATACAAAGGGATTGGGCACAATTATCCAACTTATATAAAGCCTTTTCCAACTAGATTTTATATATATATATATTGAAATAAATTGTCGAGAGTAAGATAAACATGAATGTCAGCGGTCCTGAACTTTGGAACGTTTGTCTAGAATATTATTTCCTGACATTGTGAGTGTTCGAAACTGTTGTTTTGCGAACTATATTTCAGCTCTAAACCTAAACTCAGGTTTTGCATTTCGATTTAGTAAAAATCGTCTCGTGAATAGCTATGTATGTACATTCTGTTCATTTCAAAAATTGACATGAATCGTAAAATGAATCAGCTAAAATGCAAAATGTACGGCAATTTTGGTTTGTTTTTACCTGCTATGACCCGAACTGAAACAGTCTTCCTCAGGGTAGCCACCATACACGATATATCCACAGTGTCGGATCTGCTGGCTATTTTGGAAATATTCGCCCCGACAAAAAACGAATCCACCAGATTGTCGTATTTCAGGTTTGATGTAAATTCCGTCAAGTTTGATTGGCCGTTTATTTGCCAATTAATTTGATTTCGACCCGATCCTCGATACGAACACTGTATATTGATTGGCTGGCCTGCCGTGACCCACATTCTGTCTACTTCCGGTATAATATCCAGTTCCGCTGTAGAAAACAAAACAGAGATTATGGACATGTAGGATAATATAAACCAATTTTATTGCTATTTTAATCTCAAATGCATAGGTGTCAACCTGTGAAACCTCCAATGAGGGAGATCTCCCTCATTCCACATTTCCATTGAGGTAGAAAGTGCATGACATGCGACTGAAACGGCTTTGCTCAATTTATCTTTCTCTTTATATATATCAAAATAACTCCAAAAATCATTCATTGGATACAGCCACACCTGTTATTATCAGTACACACACCCTGCATTAACTAGGGATCATTTGACCACAGGATGTAGATTTTGAGTTTGTGAGAGTTTTAACATGTATGAGGGAGTTTTAAGGGAGATTGGCAAATTTTGTTCAAAATGAGGGAGGTTTGACAGCACTACAAATGTAATTATCAAACGCATGCCATTGCTTCTTTAGAAAATGAATAAATAACATACTAGGTTAAAACTATCTAACAGAACAACCATGACCTTATGATTCGTTCGGAACAAACAGGTGTCAGGATATTCATTATCTTTACCAATTATTTGAGTAATGTTAAGTTATCCAGCTCTAAATATTCCTACTCTCTAAAATGGAATGAAAACAAAACTTTAAAATCTATTACACATGACTGTTTTCCAATGAGAAAATGTTGGAGTATTCCGTCATATTGTAAGCGTAAAAGTAGTTGTGACGTCAATTCCAATTTTGACAAAAATTCCCAAACGGAAATGATTACCACAGAAAATAAAACCATGTTCAGGCAAAAACTGATTATGCAGTCAATTTGTAAAACATGTTTTTTAAAATTCATGAACATTTTTTTTTAGAATGCTCAATATTTTAAAGGATAAATACAAGGACTGAATTTCAAACCAAGCATTTTGCGTATCGTGGGAACAGCTTTGAACGGAATGCCAGACCTTCAAAAATGTCCAAAGATGTTTTTCAACCCTTAAAATCATGTACTTACCCGCATTGATCTCAACGCTTTGGTAGAGCTTCGAGTTTTCGTCCTTACAGATATAACTCCCCGAATCCTTAAACTTCATTCGGCTTTTTAGTAAGGTTTCTCGTGTCGTGACCCCATCATGATTATATGACGTGTCTATGACCTTCATGAATGTCGAATCAAGGTGGAGATCACGCTCGTTTTTCATCCATCGGAACATAGGAGGCTCGGGTCCGTCAAACGCACATGTGATTTGAAAACTTTCATCTGTGCGATAGTAGTTAACTTGCTTTAGGGGATAAATCATTTTCAGTGCTGGAAATAAAAAAAAATCTTGAATGTAAACAATTGGATGAAAGTTAGTTAAAGGGCTGAGTACATTTACCAGCTCTGAGATCAGAGACGTTTGCCTTGCAGGTAGGGCGTAAGAATTGTACCTGCTGCCCCATTGCATGATCGTAAGAGGCAATTAAATTTGGGATCTTATCGCCCCTGTGAGGAAGGCCTTGGATTCTGTTCCCTGGCCGAGACATACCAGAGTCTGTAAAAATGGTAGTTTCTACTCCTGCTTAACGCTCAGCAATTTAGAAGTGGGTCGACTGGTTCGCTCGTTGTATAATGTGACCGGGCGTGGTGTCCTGCTGGGTGTCCTGCTGGGTGTCCTCGGCAGTATGTTTCAGTGAGGTAGCACAATAAAGTCAGTATCTGTTCCGCGCTATCACAAGGAGACAAACAAAATATATCGCAGCCTCCCAAAACACACACGCATACACTACACGCATGCATCTCGCACACAGGGGAGGCCGTCCTTAAATGACCATAACTGTTGATAGGACGTTAAACAATACAAAACAAACCAAACCATAAGAGACGTTCACAACTACGTATCTGTTATAATACTTTAAAAATCAAGGCAGACGTTCTCATATAATATTTGAATGTTCGATTATTTAAAACAAAAATCGAGATTTTATCTAAGTATTTGGTTTCTTTTCCTAGTTATTGTCGAAATTGTCGGTCGGCAACCGCCATCCGCACAATCCCCATCACTACTACTTCTCCCTCAAGAGGAAAGAAAAACTCCTTTCAAAATCTGCCATTTTGAAACTACTAGTGAAATAGCGTATTATTTCATGTAAACGTGAGCGGGATTTAATACGTACTTGAAGGCATAGTACATCCAAACGCCTCGACCCGAAGTGATATCTTTTCGCTCCATGATACAGGATTGATTCGCAAGAATCGCGCGATGACGGGAACCGGAAGTTCGTGTTTATTCTTGGTGTCGTGGTCATGATTGCCTTCAAATATCTGGTTTCAGAAAAAAAGAAGCAGTAAGTATTGTTATAATCGGTACAGATATGGCGCATTTTAAAACATCGTTTCTTTAACGTCGTTAGAACCATATACTCAAAATGTTCCTATATATCTGATTGCGTTAAACTACTGTAGCGGAACTTGGTTGTTCCTAGGCGTGTCCTGTGTTCTATCCCAGCCTGGCCATATTTTCTCTTCCTCTAACTACAGTATAAATTATCAAAGGATTACAGAACGAGTTCCTAGACACTGTGTTCACGCCTTTTACATGTGAGATACAATGAAGACCAAGAGACAAACAAAGTCATTCAAAGGTTCTGTCTACCACTGACTGGGAAATCATTTAGGGTCATTCCAAAAACATTCTGGACTATTAATGATAAAATAACGTACTTTAGTTTCGCCTGTTTTGAGTTCTTTGTACTTGTCCCAGCGGCGGCCATCTTTGCTGAAAAGGACCTTGTATTGTGTGATCCACTGACGTTGGGTACAACAGTCCGTGGATGACCTCCCTTGCGTAACTATCTGTGTTACTATGGCAAGCTGTGGAAACGCTATCTGTATAGTAAAGAAACAAGTAACAAAATAAACTTCCCAAACAAGAGCACGACAAAGCTATTAACTTCCATTATCAACTATTAAAAATTTTGATTTTTTTTTTTTATTATTCGTCTATTTTGATGTCGTCAAACTGTACAAAAAGGCAAAACCAATCGAAAGAAGTGATACAGAATGGACAAAAAGCATTCGAAATATCAAGACTTATTACATTGACGGTGACAAAATTATACAAATCGCCTACCTGTATCCACTGCCGTTTATCGGTTATCGATGCCTGCCATGATCCTCCTAGAATCTTTCTTATTCCGGCCTGGGCCGCGGTTATGTCCCCTTCCCTGACTGTATCCAGTCTGCCTCTAGATGGCGCGTCAGAGTAGAGAGTATCTTCGTAATGAGATGAGGCGGTGATACTGACGTCAGGCAGCGATTTCACTAGTGCCACCTGACATGGTTCTGTAGAACAATATGAAACATTTACGTTAAAAATAACGATGATGGAAATGAGGAAGAAGGAGGAAAAGGAAGAGGGGCAGCAGTACAGCAGCAACATCAGCAGCAGGAAGAAGAAGGGGAACTGTTTAGCAGTAGAAACAGGTACAGTAGAAGCTGAAGAGGAAAAACGGGAACAGCAGAACTAGTAGGAGAAGCAGGTTAAAAAAGGAGTGAGATAAGGAGGAGGAGGAGGAGGAGGTACAGTAGTAGCTGAAGGGTAAAAACGGGAACAGCAGAACTAGAAGGAGAAGCAGGTTAAAACAGGAGTGAGAACAGGAAACGCAAGGCCATGAACAGGAGTACGGAACGAAAATCAAAAGGAGGAAGGAAGCAGCGGCGGCTGCAGTAGGTTAAGGAGCGGAGAGCACCTGGAAGCAGGAACAGGGACTCGGTAGATAAGGAGCGGAGAGCACTGGAAGTAGGCACAGGGGCTCGGTAGATAAGGAGCGGAGAGCACCTGGAAGCAGGAACAGGGGCTCTGTAGATAAGGAGCGGAGAGCACTGGAAGTAGGCACAGGGGCTCGGTAGATAAGGAGCGGAGAGCACTGGAAGCAGGCACAGGGGCTCTGTAGATAAGGAGCGGAGAGCACTGGAAGTAGGCACAGGGGCTCGGTAGATAAGGAGCGGAGAGCACTGGAAGCAGGCACAGGGGCTCTGTAGATAAGGAGCGGAGAGCACTGGAAGTAGGCACAGGGGCTCGGTAGATAAGGAGCGGAGAGCACTGGAAGCAGGCACAGGGGCTCTGTAGATAAGGAGCGGAGAGCACTGGAAGTAGGCACAGGGGCTCGGTAGATAAGGAGCGGAGAGCACTGGAAGCAGGCACAGGGGCTCGGTAGATAAGGAGCGGAGAGCACTGAAAGCAGGCACAGGGGCTCTGTAGATAAGGAGCGGAGAGCACTGGAAGTAGGCACAGGGGCTCGGTAGATAAGGAGCGGAGAGCACTGGAAGCAGGAACAGGTGCTCGGTAGATAAGGAGCAGAGAACACTGGGAGCAGGCACAGGGGCTCGGTAGATAAGGAGCGGAGAGCACTGGGAGCAGGCATAGGGGCTCCGAAATAACAGGAAAATGAACAGAAGCAAAAAAGACGGGACAGCAGTAAAAAAGCAGGGGAAGGAACAGGAGTACGGAAGGAAAATCAAAAGGGGGGAAGGAAGCAGTAGTATAGTGCAGTAACAGGATTAAAAAGGGGACACTGGAATCAGGAACAATGGCACCGAAATAACAGGAGAATGAACAGCAGCAAGAAAGGCGGGACAGCAGTAAAAAAGCAGGGGAAGGAACAGGAGATGCAAAATGAGAAACAAGTCGAGAAGGACTACAAGAAGCAGAACCATAAGAAGTAGTATGGAAATTGAAAACGTACCTTTAGAGATCAGGAACAGGAGGAGAAGTAGAAACAGTGAGAGGAGAGGTTCAAGAGCATGAACAGCATGGGCATGGTGGAGGGGTACTGTACAGTAAACTGTAGAAGAACCAGAAGTGTGAGAGCAGGAGATCAAAAACAGGAGCAGGATGGAGGAGAAAGTTGAGGTGTTTTCTTACCTTCAGACACCTCGAGAGTGAGAGTTTTACTAAAAGGTCCGGCGATGCACGTATATTCTCCCGAATTTTCTCTCTTGGCGAAGAGTTCACTTATTTCCGAGGATACTGCAACTTTCTTTGAAAATGTATTCGGTTTCACGACATAGCCACGTGTCATGAATCCAAATGCCTGCATACCATTTTTATGCCACGTGACCGGAAGTAAGTCTTTACCCTCAAACACACAAACAAGAGTGAAAGGTTTGGACGCCATGATGATGACTTTATCCACGTCAGGCCGAATCCGTAGTCGACCTATTTTCGAATTAAGGAATAATTAATTATTGACTATCCGAGGTGATGATAAACACGGACATCAACTAAACCTTGGGATATACAAACGAGTCTAAGTTAAGACAGTTTTATAAAAATGAAAACAATCTTTTGAGAATTACAAACTTTGTTGCTTCTCATAACAAATAATTTCAGCTTCACATAACGAATTAGCGGTTTCACAAATCGTTTCAGTACAAAGTTAGAGGCTTTACATAACAAAGGTTTAAGTATCACATAAAAAAAATGTTGTTTCACATGTCCTGTTGTTCTGGGAACTACGGACTTTGTTGTTTCTCATAACAAATATTTCAGCTTCACAAGACAGATAAGCGGTTTCAAAAAGCGTTTCGCATAAAAAAGATCAAGGCTTTACATAACAAAGTATCACATAACATAGTTTGTTGTTTCACATACCAAATTTAAATATTTCACATAACAAATGGTCAATGTTTCACATATCAGTATAGAAAAGTTTGATCCTTCACAAAAAAGTTCAAATAGAAATTTTTACTCTTTTGATTAAATTTGAAACGGATAATCTTTAACCATGTGACTAAGATTTCACTAACCTTTCGTGACCTTCACCTCTATCGTTTTGCTGAGAGGTCCTGCGTGACAGGAGTAGTTTCCAGTGTCCGTGAACTCGGCGCCATTCTTGTAATACGTCACAGTTATATAAGATGTCTCAAATGTCCATGTCCTCTGCTTTGTGACATGCGCTCCGAGCTCATTCTTTATTTCACTTCCGTTCACTTGCCACGTGACATCTCTTATGTGATATCCGGTGAACATGCACGTGAGGTTCAAAGGTCGAGATTCACGAATCCAAATATTGTCGGTTTCAGGGAAAATGTGTACTTCCTCTGTAATTAAATTTTAATCAAATGTTTTTATGTCAAAGAAAAATGATACAGTGTCTGACCAGTATCGTCCCTATCCCAGAGTACCCCTGAAGGTTTGGGACAACTTCGCGATCGTGTGAGGCGACAAATGTGGGACCCTGGTTAGTTGGAGCTAACCTTCTGTGTCCTCTGCTCAGAGATCATTGAAAATACATGCAACACGAATAATTACTGTATATATTGCAATAATTGAGATATCTCAGCTTTTCCTTCCACAATCAATTTTCTTCTGTGATTATCGTGTGGCCTGATATGACGTCAATGTGTTGATTGGTCTTAAGACTACCGTGTGGTCAGATATGACGTCATTGTGTTGATTGCCTTAAGACTACTGTGTCGTCAGATATGACGTCAATGTGTTGATTGCCTTAAGACTACCGTGTGGTCTGATATGACGTCATTGTGTTGATAGCTCTTAAGACTACCGTGTGGTCAGATATGACGTCAATGTGTTGATTGGTCTTAAGACTACCGTTTGGTCAGATATGACGTCATTGTGTTGATTGCCTTAAGACTACTGTGTCGTCAGATATGACGTCAATGTGTTGATTGGTCTTAAGACTACCGTGTCGTCAGATATGACGTCATTGTGTTGATTGCCTTAAGACTGCCGTGTGGTCAGATATGACGCCATTGCGTTGATTGCCTTAAGACTACTATGTCGTCAGATATGACGTCATTGTCTTGATTGCCTTAAGACTACTGTGTCGTCAGATATGGCGTCAATGTGTTGATTGGTCTCAAGACTACCGTTTGGTCAGATACGACGTCATTGTGTTGATTGGCTTAAGACTACCGTGTGGTTAGATATGACGTCAATGTGTTGATTGCCTTAAGACTGCCGTGTGGTCAGATATGACGTCAACGTGTTGATTGCCTTAAGACTATCGTGTGGTCAGATATGACGCCACTGTGTTGATTGCCTTAAGACTACTATGTCGTCAGATATGACGTCAATTTGTTGATTGGTCTTAAGACTACGGTGTGGTCAGATATGACGTCATTGTGTTGATTGCCTTAAGACTACCGTGAGGTCTGATATGACGTCATTGTGTTATTGCTCTTAAGACTACTGAGTGATCAGATATGACGTCATTGTGTTGATAGCTCTTAAGACTACCGTGTGGTCAGATATGACGTCATTGTGTTGATAGCTCTTAAGACTACTGTGTGATCAGATATGACGTCATTGTGTTGATTGGTCTTAAGACTTCTGTGTGGTCAGATATGACGCCAATGTGTTGATTGGTCTTAAGACTACCGTGTGGTCAGATATGACGTCAATGTGTTGATTGGTCTTAAGACTTCTGTGTGGTCAGATATGACGCCAATGTGTTGATTGGTCCTAAGACTACCGTGTGGTCAGATATGACGTCAATGTGTTGATTGCCTTAAGACTACCGTGTGGTCAGTTATGACGTCAATGTGTTGATTGGTCTTAAGACTACGGTGTGGTCAGATATGACGTCATTGTGTTGATTGCCTTAAGACTACTGTGTGGTCTGATATGACGTCATTGTGTTATTGCTCTTAAGACTACTGTGTGGTCAGATATGACGTCATTGTGTTGATTGCCTTAAGACTACCGCGTGATCAGATATGACGTCATTGTGTTGATAGCACTTAAGACTACCGTGTGGTCTGATATGACGTCATTGTGTTGATTGCCTTAAGACTACCGTGTGGTCAGATATGACGTCAATGTGTTGAATGGTCTTAAGACTAATGTGTGGTCAGATATGACGTCATTGTGTTGATTGGTCTTAAGACTACTGTGTGGTCTGATATGAAGTCATTGTGTTATTGCTCTTAAGACTACCGTGTGGTCAGATATGACGTCATTGTGTTGATAGGACTTAAGACTACCGTGTAGTCTGATATGACGTCATTGTGTTGATTGCCTTAAGACTACCGTGTGGTCAGATATGACGTCAATGTATTGATTGGTCTTAAGACTACTGTGTGGTCAGATATGACGTCATTGTGTTGATTGCCTTAAGACTTCTGAGTTGTCAGATATGACGTCATTGTGTTGATAGCTCTTAAGACTTCTGCGTGGTCAGATTTGACGTCATTGTGTTGATAGCTCTTAAGACTACCGTGCCGTCAGATATGACGTCATTGTGTTGATTGACTTAAGACTACCGTGTCGTCAGATATGACGTCATTGTGTTGATTGCCTTAAGACTTCTGCGTTGTCAGATATGACGTCATTGTGTTGATAGCTCTTAAGATTTCTGCGTGGTCAGATTTGACGTCATTGTGTTGATAGCTCTTAAGACTGCCGTGTCGTCAGATATGACGTCATTGTGTTGATTGACTTAAGACTACCGTGTCGTAAGATATGACGTCATTGTGTTGATTGCCTTAAGACTACCGTGTGGTCAGATATGACGTCATTGTGTTGATTGCCTTAAGCCTACCGTGTCGTCAGATATGACGTCATTGTGTTGATTGCCTTAAGACTACCGTGTGGTCAGATATGACGTCAATGTGTTGATTGGTCTTAAGACTACTGTGTGGTCAGATATGACGTCATTGTGTTGATTGCATTAAGACTACCGTGAGGTCTGATATGACGTCATTGTGTTGATAGCTCTTAAGACTACTGTGTGGTCAGATATGACGTCATTGTTGATTGCTCTTAAGACTACCGTGTGTTATGACACACATTTTATTATGACGCAGAAGATAACAGGTCTAATGTTGTTTAGTGATTTTTGAATTAGAATATTGGTTTTTTGAACATATAAAACATGAAAATTGTGTGCCGATTTTAAAATGGCATCCACAATTTCTTATGATTCGCAAATTGTGATATTTCGTTTGAAACTTGACATTTGGGAAAGTGTACCGCTACCTTGGGTATATTCAGCAAAACCTAAATATTTTCTCTTCGAAACACTAACGGTCTACGTAAAGTAACAGGTTTTCTCCGGGTACTCCGGTTTCCTTCCACATTAAGACCCCCGCGCGCTAACATGTAGGCCAACAACAGTTGAAATAACTCAAAATTGTTGTTAAAAAATGAAGTTGATATTTAAAGTAACATTGAAATGATGACAAAATTCTACATCCACTTCCTTGAACGCACCCTGATATTCTACAAGTCATTTGATTAAAATCGAACCCGCAGTTACATGAAGTATCACTCTCCGGCCATTTTCGCCTGTATTTGCGATATTTGATAGACAGGTTCGCATTATGCCTTGCACAACTGAGTCAATAATTAATCTTGTATAAAAAAAAAATTGGCTACGATTTTTCATAATTTCATATTTTACGGTCATTTGATGTTTGTTTGTTTGTTTGTGTTAGATTGTTGGTTGAAGACGGTCGCACAGTGAGACACTGCCGAAAAGTGAGAGAAAGAAGTAAGAAAGAAAATTCATATTTATACATAAATAATAGATAAATAATATGTATTCAAGGTTAAATAAACGTAAGTTCCATTAGTTACTCTACAGACAACATACTATTAATGAACCAATTAGTCATTAATCTTAAAAGATAGCACTTCTTTAATTCTAAATGACGTTAAAATCTTTCAATAAAGTTCAGGTGCGAAAAACAAGTATTTTACTATTTTGTTTTTACCTGTAGATTCCGCAGAGCAGAGGCACCCGACGAGGAGAATGAAGCCGATAATATAACAACAAATCCACGCCATTATTGTCAGATTAAGAACGAAACACATTCCGCGTCACATCTTGTATATATCCGATTCCATGTAATCAATATGGTCAAACTATTTAATTCCATGATAAAATTTCTTCTTATAAATCCAAAACGTATTTCCCAAATAACTTTGGGAAAAAACAATGCCCTCGGTAAATCGTTAATTACGCGCATGAGTAAAATGTTAGTACATAGGAATTGGGGAGTATGAGGCCAAACAAAGTTAATGTGCAGTTGTTAATGATAAAATATCTGCGTACGACAGGGGCGACAATCGATGATTTGTATGCGATGCGGTTGAAGACGACGACGAAATGTGTGCGATGTATTTAATTAGACATGGTGAATTATTCGCTTGAAATACATCCATTAAAAAATACACACAATAGTTTTGTAATACTTAACACCTTCAGTACTAAAATTTCACTGTTTTGAAAATGTTTGTTTTTTTAATACACATATTGACTAAAATGTTTTCATGTGTAAGAATTGGTTAAAGATCTTAAAAACTCATTTGTCTTTTTGAAAAATAAATTATTATATATTGTTGTATGAACTATATACTGTACGCTAATTACTGGACCCAGTTTCTAAACCGTTTCTTAATTAAGATAATTCCTTTACTTAAGATTTCGCATGTGATGCATGTAGCATTATTTTGGTTCAGAGGAAAGTCCTTGTATAAATAGAATTCCTTAGTTCCTATTACGTAGCATTACTTTGGTTCAGGGGAGAGTCCTTCTATAAATAGAATTACTTAGTTCCTATTATGTAGCATTACTTTGGTTCAGGGGAGAGTCCTTCTATAAATAGAATTCCTTAGTTCCTATTATGTAGCATTACTTTGGTTCAGGGGAGAGTCCTTGTGTAAATAGAATTCCTTAGTTCCTATTATGCTTTCTTACGAAGAACAGAACCAGAAACCTCCTTAAGTTATGAATCTTTGGTGAAACGTAAGTCTGGATATTGAGCTGCATTTTGGGGTCCATACAATTGGAAAAAAACACCATGTCATTTTTGTCTTATTAGGCGAATTTTCTCTTGCATATTTAACGTAGATTCCAAAAAAGAAATGGGGTTCTCGACTTGCCTTTTAAAACTTTTGTGAAATGTAAGTCTAAAAATTGAAATGTATTTTTAAAATTAATCAAACAAGTAGCTCCATGTGTCCTTATTATAGTGCTATACAAATGAAGAATTTCGTATAGGTAGCTCTAAATATTCAGTGCCGACTTCAATGGTTGGTTTTCTATGGAGGTGCTGACATGGGCGCTCGCCGTGAAACAACACTTGATCAAAAACGAAGATAACAAATCGTCGTCTTTGTTTTTCGTACAAGTGTTGACACAAAACAGTTGAATACCCTTGTCGAGTGTCTAAACAAAGATAAATTTGGCCTTTGAAACATCTAAAAACCAAATCAAGCACGTTTAAATTTTAAACTTGTCTTTAGGATATTAAAAGATAATTAAAGCGTGGGCAATTAATTGTCTATCTCACATTCAGCAAAACAATTTTAAATGGACAGATGAATAATGCTGTATGTGTGTTATTATAAATTTTGATATATTTGTTTGTGTGAAGCCAGTCATACACCGTAGGACGAAGTACTGAACAGATCCTGTAAGAACTTACATTTACGCGGGCGGTTATTTTACGCGCACTATCGGGTTCGTCATTTTCGCGTTAACCATTCGTGGATCGGCCACGAAACTTGATTGTACTGATAAGGTGAAGCGTGCTCAGAGTAAAATGGCGAAACGTCCAATCATTAAAACATCTTTGTTTTACAATTCTCATCCTCTATAGCCTCCAATACCTTCCTTTGTCTTTACTTCGCCTTCCCCAAGGTGCCACGCCCGTCATTCCCCTATGATGTCTATATCACGTGCATCCGTTAGTTATCCTTCCCTCCAGAAACACTCCCGCTCCAGTCATCCTTATCCGAAGTCTCTGCTCACTCCCAATCCGCCTACACTTTCGGTCCGGAGTCCGCTCCATTTTTTCTAGAATCTTCCCTCTCCTCTCTAAACACGCCCCCCCCCCCCCCCCCCTCTATCCCTAACCCTAACCCATCCCACCCAAACTCCCAACCACCATCCCCGGAGTATCAGCCAACTTCCGCTCTCCCGGAGTCTTAGATTTTTTTCTCTCCCAAGAATCCTCCCTCCACCAATATAAGTCTTCCTTTTCCCTTCCTTCACCACTGACATCCGGAGTACCAGGCTACTCCCGCTCCCCCAGCCCTCCCTTCAATCTCATATCGTCCCTGGAAGTCCCCTTACTTCCCAAAAGTGTCCCCTTTTCCTTTTCACTACCCACGGGGACTTGGTCATTCGTCTTCTCTACCCCCGGGTCCTTCGTTAATTCTCTATTCGATGTCTCATTCCGTTCCCTCTTCGTCTTCGTCCCTTATTTGTCCATCTCTCTCCCCACACTTTCTTTCTCCTCTGTCCAGCCTTGGATGACAGTCGTCCTGATGAGGGAAACGCCCCCATTTCCATCTTCTCCTGTACAAGTGCTCCTATAGAACCTGCGTGTCAAGTACAAAATATATCATGAACTTTTATATGTGTTATATTATAGAACTAGGTTATAGGTAAATGTAGGAGACATTCACACATTTTCCTAAAAATGATTTTAGATAGTCGAATATTACCTATTGTTTCGGTAATTATGTAATAATATGAATTCCAATTCTGTTGAGGTAAATATGTGGTTATCCGTCACATTAAGCCAGTAATTTTGACTTGTTTTGTTGAATGGCTATATGCCATCTTGGTTATCTCAGTAGATATGATCTGAACTAGAAATATAATACAGAGAAAATTGTTTCCCGTAGACAAAAATATTCGACTCATAAGGCAGTTACACTTTGGTTATGTTGGTGCACTCGTGAAATGGGTGGTAAAAAGGCCATACCCGTGAAATAATATTACAGCACGGACTTAGATACTCTAACCTAATTCTGGGATTCAACGAACAACTAGTTAATGTCCTCAATAAATAATCGTAGGAAATATTTCTGGTTTAAATCTTCTCTCGATGAAAATTAAAATTGCGATGTCGGAATTCTTATCTAATATATTTATCAATTAACTACCTTTAAACTAGATCTATATAAGTGCTGTTCACGGCCTAAGATATCTCTCGTGTGACATTTATGTAAATATTAATACAAGTCCATACAGACATTGAACTTGACATCGCGGTGTCAGATGACGCATTGTTTCGGTGACGACGATAACATCTAATTTTCCCCGAGGAAGATGATGTCAGCGAAATTTACGATGATAATTGGGCCAAGAAATATCATATCAGTGCGCTAAAGGATCTACGGGAAGTGATTCCTTTTAGGGTTGTGACAAGTTTAGGAATCTGTCATGCATAAACATACGAAACGCCCGGGGTCAAATATGATTGACATAACAGGAACTATCGCACAAATTAGGACCAATTTTAGAATTTAAAATGCACCATAATCATTATATTATCTATTGTTGAACTTAAGACCAATTTATGATTTAAAATGCGCAGTAATAATTACCTTACCTATAAGTCAAATTAGGACCAATTTCATAATTATAAATGCACAATACTAATTTTATGAATTATAGGTATCAATGTACAATGACATTTTTGCTGATAGAAAAGATTAATACTATATCAGAATTATTGTAATTATCAACGAAAACTGCCGAATATTTGTAACTGTAGAGTTTTATTATTCTTGAAGAATGCAATACATTGTGAACGGTTATTTAACTAACTTAAATGCCTGTAATAATTGGCTTAAATTCATTCGCTATTGTGGAAAAGAAGATTCTATTTTCAAAGGTTTAATTCAAATAATAACTTGGGACAATTTAATAATATCAAAGACATAGCACAAACAACTACAAGGATCATGTTTCCTCAAGCATGGTCAGCTTTACGGTGTGCAGAGTCAAAAATCACATTCAATTTTGAAACAAATGAAGAAGGAAAATAGTGTGTATTACAATTTATATTATCTGAGAGTGGCCATTCTCAATCTCAGAACATTTTTATCTTATTTTTTTTTAACATTTTTTAAAATTATCCTCGAATTAAATGTTACCTTTATGGGTTTTAAGTTGAGGAAGCTTTCAAACGACTGAGTCATCATCCGCACAAACGTTACAACAATTTAAACCGGAATTATCATATTAAAATTATTTTCGCTATTATGTTATTAAATTTTCGTCAATCGATACACCTATCGTTTGTGATAGTTTTGTTTTTATCGATAGTTTACCTCTTATGACGAATAACCAGAAGATATTCCGTAAAAAACTTAAAGTCTACCGTGAGAAGAAGTAACGATCGCATGAATTCGAGTCCTGCATTTAACAATTATTGCATTTTTAACAATATTTGATAAAAATATATATATATATTTACAAAACGTTTGTTTGCCACAAGACATGACACGTACAAAGGAATCATTGATGAGCCGTTATAATTTATTCGTTGTTCTGTTTAACCACGGTCTTAGATAACATTCTAAACTAATTCCGTGGTTTAATTGAATTCTTCAATTCCTTACTGCAGGAGGATTCGTACACAACTCTAATATGTAGTGACGGAGTTTGATCAAGAGACTATTATCTTCAAGCGGGAGAAGGGGAGGGGAGGAGGGAGTGTGGAGAAACAGGGAGGGTTGAAGTGTAATCGGGGGTTGGGGCGGGGCTTGTTTCCAGTTTGATCAGTGGTATGAGATAAGAAGGGGGATAAGATATTTTATCGTGTTGGCTTCTTAGCAACGAAAATGTGACAAATACTCGTATAACAAAAAGAGAAACACAAGTCGAGAAAACATTTTCTTTTAATCATTACGAAGTAATATACTTGAATTTTCACGAAACTTCGTAGATTTTGCTTTCAATTTTGTGTATTTCTTTCTCACGCGACGGATTATTTCGTCAGAGTAAATTACATTGTAGCATATATAGGAGAATTTCTCAAAGTAACTGTTTTAGTTTCCGAAAAAAATCAACTCTAAATATACTCCATTGTCTCGTTCTGTATTATTGTTTTCCGTGCCGAAAGATAATTAAAAACCATTAAAAGAAAAACAACTTTTTGTAAGTGTGATTTTACGATCATGTAAGTGTGATTTTACGATCATTTCACACGTTTTCGATAATACAGATTAGAAAGATCATCAAATTGAAAACAATATTTTCCTGTTAAACCATCAAAATGCCACCCTTTAAAAATCAACGGAGTCTTTTGTATCGCTTAGACACACATGACAATGCCATTCCTGTTTGAACGGGAGTTTAATTCCCCCAAGCGTAGCGATCTCCGAGATACGGTAACCGTTTATGTATGGCCCAGGGTGATTTCTCACCAACTATGTAATTAATATATGATTGTAGTGTACAGAGGTGTAGTATACCACGCTTTCTACCCGTATAGACTCGACAAATAGTACTCCGGTAATTATTGATATATCACTTATATATACAAGTGCTGTGCAGTGAGACTCATATCTGCCGATACAATTCAATCGAACGGACGGGAAACCGATATTATTATCGAAAACCTTAATATATTATTAGAAATAATAATATACTTCAATTGTTTCTAGTTCTGTGACACGTAGAAAAGTGTGGATATATCTATATTTAATTAAGCTATTGTCTGAAGGATTAATTTTGATCTGTGTACGAACGTGTGGAGACATATATTTGTGATTTTATTTCTACACAGTTGTGATCTTTGAACTTTCACCTCGGATATTGGAGATATTTCATTCACAAGTTGTGTTGAAAAGTGGATATTTTTCCTGACCTTGTTTATTACTGAAATCATGAAATTAACAACGGTGATATTGACATCACGGAAGTGACGTAAAAAGTGCTGCGGATTTACAAGCGTTTCACTGAATTTAACTGATTTATTGAGATCGATCTACGCTGTATGAAAATTGAAACATGATTCATTGATAAATTTTATTCATTGTCGATTGCTTAGAATATACAGTGAAAAGATACTTGCAAAGCCCTGCATACTCATAAAGGTAAGTGACACTTTCTAGTTCAGTTAGTGTTAATTCTAATGGCTGAATACCATATTAGATTGCTAGTCTATCATGTACTATCTTAATTCTGAAAAACGATATTTATTAAGACCGCAGTTTATATATATTTTTAAATCATGTAAGAACATTTGAAATGAAATGAAACTGGACCCAACCACCCCAAGACAATTACGTGGGCAGTATAACCGACATGGAATTGATTACATTTGATATTGTAACTTCTTTTAAGACCATATTTGACAACCTTTTTGTGTACATAGCTTGTGGTATTATAAGAGAAGGAATGCATCACTGTAGCTGCTAATATTATATGAATTATTCTCATTTCACAAAGAATATAATATTTAATGATATTATCTTATTTTGTACAGATGGTGCTTAGACCGGAAGACGTTCGGACCCTGACTTCCGGTTCTTTCGTCGTGTCCTGTATCGCGGCCACTATTGGATTTATTTTCACAACAGTCTTTCTGACTTTCAACGTTTATCACCGGAAAAAGAGGTGAGTTATTTTTACAGTTAAATTCAATTTTATATTCTATTACGTATTTTACCAACGTTTATCGTTCTTAGTGTTCACAGGATGCTCCACCCACTGATTGGCGGTTTTGGGGAATCACAAAACACGTTCGGTATGGGTTCGCTGCCTGAAAATGTAACAAGGTGGTGTTTCGTAAGACTATCTGTCAGATTTATATTCCCTATGTATCCTTAGCAATATATGTGTAATATTGAGTTAGAGCTATCACAATACATCGGGAAATAACTCACTACCGTTTAGTGTATTTATCGTCAACGAAACAACATGGACGCGACAGCCTTCTAGTGATCAAAGTCACATGGGTGATTGATTCAAATCTAGTCACTGCGTTGAAGACAAATGTAAAAAGTGATTTTACAAGCGGACCACTGTATTGTCTGCGTTCATAGCACCATGAACGATGTTTTCAATTAGTTATTGTAAATTTAGCATTGTAGTGTGAGCAAAGATTCTAGTTCACAAAACATCCACTAATTATCCTTCGCCATGTTTTATAGGTTTATGAAGATGTCCAGCCCGAAGATGAATGTCCTCATCAGTTCTGGCGGACTGATACTCAACTGCACGTGTTTGTTATACGGCATTGAGTACTTCTTCCGCCACTTGTACTCAAAGACCACGGTGATTTGTCAGGTACTACTTTCTTTTTCTCTCTTCAATAAAAACTATCTTTGCTGTGTATAAGTGGTTCCTATGTCACCGTGCGTAGTTGTATTCACTATCCTATTTTCATTGTAGTTGACTCCCTCGTCATCCATCCATCCATCCATCCATCCATCCATCCATCCATTCATTCATATTCATCCATTCATTCATATTCATTCATTCATTCATTCATTCATTCATTCATTCATTCATTCATTCATTCATTTATTTATTTATTTATAATTAATTAATTAATTCATAATCGTTAAATCATATTCATTTGTTCATCCATTCATATTCGTTCATTCATATTCATTCAGATAAAAGTTAATTCAGATAAAATTTAATTCAGATAAAAGTTAATTCAGATAAAAGTTAATTCAGATACAAATTCATTTCTAGATGAGGCTGTGGCTGGTGACTTTCGGTATTACGATGCTGTTCGGTCCTATGTTCGTCAAGTCCTGGAGAGTCTACCAGATCTTTAAGAACGCGGGAGTCAAGCGCGTGGTAAGTCACTCTCCTCCAATCATAATCATCTGTAGAAAGGCTGACATCAGGTAAAGATAACGAACAAGTATGACTTAACGTAGAAAATGGATATTTTCTCTAAGGATATTCCAAGGGTAGATATACATTTCAATCCTAATATGTACACGAGGAGCAACAACGAAGTGGATATCTTATATTTCTGTGTCCTTGTAAGTGTGTAGTTACTAGCTGTTGTACCAAACTATAGAACATTCAGTTCGTCGGAACGGGGTTGTGTTTTCTAGGGCTACAAAAGCCGCCCGGACACCATTCGGGTATTTCCGTCAAATGTGACTTTGACTTCATGCCATGATTGGTCCCCGATTACTATAACAGAAAGTATTAGATGATATGTAATACTGTGAATACTGGTTTTAAGCAAGTACTTGGTCTCGAGAGTCGAACTCGTGTCCACAAACATCTTGGGACGCCAACATAATCCAAAACGTTATGTATGTCTATTTTGCATATTTCAACAAAAAAATGCTGAAAATTCAGAGTGTTACTGAAATGGTGATTCATTTTCTAGTAATGTCGTCCTGCTTACTAATAGCGACATATTAATGTTCGTCCTCTTTTGTAGATAATACGAGATCGTAAGTTGATGTTGGCGATCGTGAGTCTGCTCATCATTGATGCCGTCCTGCTCTCCCTTTGGCAAGGAGTGGACCCGCCCATCTCACATCCGGTGACCATTGCAATACAGGTAAAACAACAACGTCATCACACTACTGTGACGTCATATTTGTACGACATAAATACACGAAATTGTTATCTGTGTATATTCGTTTTACATTTCGTACCATTTAGTCCAAAAGTAACCGTACTTAAATGAGTGGAAGGACATTTTGTGTTTGTAATATGACGTCATCACTGATATGACATCATAATCGTGCCGGTTGAGAGAATTTAAATGTACGTGTCGCTAGTAATTTGAAGATGAATTTCCACATGATTTGAATCACGCTTTGTTGCAATTGGTATAGTATATATATAATGGTGTATTAGGTAATTTCCGATAGTGACAACTCAAAATATGTCTGACGCCACTTTTTTCCTTCAATCTGGACTAATTATATCCGGAATTTATGTAAAAGGTAAAAAAAAAGCAACAAATGAAAGCGCAACAAATATCCGGGATGGAGTTACATCCCGTTCGACCGACCGTAAATGATATAATAAAATATATATCTCACTGACCTGTAAACACACACATATTACGTTGTGATAAGTTTATTTTAACTATAGATGATATTCTACATACATTATTACACATACATATATCGTTTGTCTATTTCAGTCTTCCACTGACATACGCCGGAACTTTTCGGCACATTACACCTACGTTTACGTACAGGAGTGTAATTCTGGCAAAACGGAAGTCTGGGTCTCTCTAATGCTTGTATGGAAGGCAATTGTAATGGCGGCAGGATTGTTCCTCGCCTGGAGAACGAAACACATCATGTTACCGGCCATGAGAGATTCCGCTTGCATCGTCATCAGTGTCCTTGCAACTATGTTCCTGACCTCACACACTTTGATGTTGACTTCTAGTTTACGTCACATACCAGATGCGGTCTACGTCATCAATATTGTGCTTACTACAATGGTGGCATCTTTGGTCCAAATTGCAGTGTTCCTACCAAAGGTTGGTTTCAGAAAGTATTTCACCTATAATTTTTCGGTCATTGTAATTTATCGACTAGTTTGTCCTTCCGAAGACACACTTTGATATCACAGAAATCAATGAGGATTTTGCTATGTAAAGGGAGATGACTCTTGTTTTCCATTTTCGCTTTCGTAATCGTCTTAATTTTATCAAATAGTTTAGGAACTTACAATTTCAAATCAATTAATTTTTACTGATTTTTATCGACAATTTGCATATTTTTCTACGACGTTCCTCGCATTAGGGATAGCATCCCATAATACATGGTCGAGTTTATCTCGATTTATATTGAATATTTTCGAGATTTTCGTGAATGACTCGTGTTTGATATGAAATTGTATATATTTGCAGGTCCGTTTTTATTGGAAGACTTCACTAGAACAACAAATGCGCATGTCACTCTCGACGCACGAGATTCATCCACATCTGGCGTTATCAACCGGAAATGACTTCGAGGAGGAACTAGTCCACCTGGTGGCAGCGAACGATACGCTGAAGAAATGTCTTACACAGGTCAGTGCGCATGCGCCGTTTTGGTAAAGATTTATAAAAAAACCACCAAAATCACCCATTTAATATGAAAGTAGTTGTGACGTAATAAAAGTAAATGTACAAAAAGTAACAAAAATAAACGAAAAGTGATATTATTTTCCTTTTATGACAAATATACGTTTTGATACGTTGATCCGGATCTTTATATATATTTCTTTGAGGAAATGATTAGAACCAACTTGTGAAGGTCATTCTAAGGTAATTTGAACTTTTTTATTGTCTGTTTTTTCAGAAAAATTCCATGATACACATATTAGAAAGTCATCTTCAGAACGCCAAGACCAAACTGAATCGAATGACATCGGAACGAGAGGTCAAGGTCGACAGTGGCCTGGATATATCGTCATCGAGTTTCCATGACGACGATATTCGGCAGTCACCTGACGGACAGACTGCCAAAACACCGACTACGGCTATAAAGATCAATAGACCAGTACAACTACAACAGTCGGAAATGGTACCTGTCACCCCGGACAAGTCTCATATTCCGTGTCCAAATAGAGCGAACTCAGATTTCACGAACTACCGTGTTTCCAGAAAGCGCCCATTAAAACGAGATCGGGATTCCAATACTTGGAATGGACAGAAATATTTACAAAGTTTCCCGACACAAGAATTGGACTGTCTACGTGAAGAAATTGACGCCGATCTCACGCATGCGCATATGCTAAGCACAAGTTTACGAGCTTCAATATCAAACGACATTCAGAAAACTACAACGAACAACATGTGGTTTTACGACTCATTAAAATCTCGCCAAGATGTCGTGGGGTCCGTGGCTAGGAGCTATGACCTCGAGGATAATTCCGATACCTACTCGTATGTGAGTAGTTATGTGCCGTGTAAAATACCAAGGAAGAAGTTAGACTATAACTCCATACCGAGCCCATCATTAAACTATTCTGGTGACAGTTTATCGACTACTCTTGCCAATGACAGGATGTATCCCGGTCAGGACGTCGATGAAGATAACACGTCACTGTCCTTTCCTCCTTCCGGTTCTAGCACAGCAACACATGGTAAACCCATTCCGTGTACACTACAGTTTAATAAATATCTAGTGTCGGAGGTTGATAATATTAACAAAAGTTACTATCTATAGTAAAAGGGATTTCCTCATACATCAATTGTGCTATTTATAACTATGGAACCGGATGTACAAATTTTACATTTTACGTAAATCTCATGAATCATCTTTTGAATTATTTCACTTGATATGTCGTGTCATCGATATTCGTTTATGAAATATGTTTTACGTGACGAACGTTATGTGCTAATTATATCCAGCTACCCCGGATGTAGAAGCATCGGTCCTCATCACAATGGTTATTCTCTGATACTTGGGTATCCTAGATGCGTATTTGTAAATTACAATATATCAAGTTGCGACAAATAGTACTATGAACGACTGATATACCGTACGTCGCACGTGCTATTTATAAAATCAAATACCCGGATGAAGACATTTTCATGAATACAACATTTTATGGTATGATTTTGACCACATGACCACTAAACTAACCAATTGCGGTTGTGCAGTTGGCCTTTAGATATTTGTTCAACAGAAAAAATGGACAAGATCATCAGAGTTACCTCGCACATGCACAACTCGAATGCCATGTTATGTGAAATTAATAGCTTAAAATTGGTTTAACAAATTCCCTTCAGGACGTTGATAGGGCAAGGACGGTTGTTTTTACCAACATGGATTTAAGAAAACTCGAGAATGGTGACTGAAAGGAAATCTATTATTTATGAAGCCAACTGTTTATTTTTTCTTTACTGTTGCAATTCACAGCTCTTAACTTTTAAGGAGATTTAGTTTAAAAAGATCTTTTTCCACTCTTTCTTCAAAATCAGCATTTGTTAAATGAACATAGACCGTTACTGAATCAGAGCTAACATGACGATAACAAACTTTTCAGCCAAAGCAATTTCTCTCAAAATAACTTAAGTATTTTCCTAATTTAACAGAAAATCTTGCTGGATGCCATATTCTACGTGTAGGTGCATTTTGTATCCATCTTTTTCTTATTATACAGAAAAGTTGTTTAAATGGAGCATATCTATTGTGTTGTCTGTTTGTTCTCCGGATTTCTGTTTTGTTTATTAACATGGATGTACCTAACCAACCGAACGTCACCTTAAACTATGTGAACTTATTAAATTATGATAATTATACCGTGATAAATAGTTGTCTTGTTTTATTTATCTATATATTCTATTTAGTTATGTATTGTAAAAGATTCGATGGAGGTAGCCTCAAATATATCAATTATTTAAACGATATATATATTCGTTCAAATAATTGCAATATTTAAGGCTACGAACCTTTCATAATTACTTCATCATCATCAATAGACGGGCAAAATAGAGAAAGACAGACAGATAGAGAGAGAGAGAGAGAGAGAGAGAGAGAGAGAG
>NW_018480004.1:0-11524 GCF_002113885.1 Mizuhopecten yessoensis | reverse complement strand
AAAAAGCAACTCTGGGCGAATATTAGGAAGATTATCAACACGATTAACAGCTCGGATTTACCATCCCGCAAACTTGGAATGGCACAATTCTGCACCAGGCAGTATACCAAACAGATGATTGATATAGATGTACACACTGTGTTGATAATACTTCTGTAGTCATCCAGACGATCATACTCATAATCAACACGTTGATATTTCGATAAAAACACATCAACACACAGATAATGATATCCGTTCTCGTATACAACGTCCAATGGTGAAATGATGTTTCCACTTAAATGGAAGTACGAATGTTCATCTGATGCTTCACTCAACACATCTCTGATGAAGCCTTTTCTGTCAGACTCGTTTCCGCTGTATTGTACCCTCACTGCAGGACAAGGTAAATCATTGTCAACTGAAATCATGTCCATTAAATATAACGGGTTACTAAGAGAAATATTAGACTTACATGACATATTTTCTATATTTCCTACATGTGTTATAATGCTACCATCTGAATCCGTTCGAGTGTAGTTTTTAACAAAACTGGCAATCAACGACCTTTTAGAGTCAATGGAAGCATCAATGCGTATTATTTTTTGCAATGGAAGAACGATGCGTATTATAGAACAAGCATTTCTAGTCTCCAAATATGTTCCTAGAATAATTTGACCTGATTTGGAATTCGCAGAATTAAAGCCTTCTGATAAAATTGTACCATTGCTCAAAATATTTATTAAAGAATCAAATAAGTCATAAAAGTTAAGAAACATATTTCGTCCCACATCCATTTCTTTGTTTGCTTCAAACAAGAGATCCAACAAAACACCGTTCGTTGTGTGTGTTATATTTACACATTCACCGCCGGATGGCTCTGCGAAGGCGGGGCAGTACAAACGCTGACAACCAACCTGTTGGGAAATAAACACAATATCAGGATTATAACTTTGTTATGCTTTAAATAATATATATTTATTAAACGATTCATTAATCTGTTTGCTACTTTTGGAAATGCTGTGGAAATAAAGATGTGTTACACTTCTCATTTCAGGGGCGAATTGTTTTTTCAGTTGTTTTCGTGCCACTACTTTTCAAATCGATGAAACTAGCGCCAAAAAACGGAAAATACGAACAAAGGACACATTTCCACGACGAGACACTTGAAAAAGAAGAAGGATGATCAAACTATACGTTTCTGAGAGTGAGAGTTTTCTGTTTCATCGACGGCACCCATCATGTACGTTAAATCCAAGTGATGGAATGGTATCACAGCTAGGGATCGTGCAGAGGCAACAAATACTTATGATCATTATACAAACCTGTACTTTTATATCATACCCAGAAACTGCGACAAAAAGGTGTTGATGGTATTATTTTACTTGTACATAAGTAAAATCAGTTCACATATTTGTTGATCAGCATTTGAAATTGATCACGGCAGTCACTCTTCAATACCGAATAAGCTTGGGATGTAAGAACGATGCTACCAAGAAAGGTAAAATTAACGCTCGGAAGGTCAAAATCTTCTCGCTTATTGTACAGCTGAACAGTAAGTGTAAGCCGTTCCTGTTAGTTATGTTGTCAGTAAAGATCGAAGTTAATGGCTGAAGTAGAAGAAGCAGAAGGTCTGTTATGTTCTTGATTTCGAGCTCAGTAGGGTATATATGATCAATGCGGTCGCTTAATTGGTACTTCAGCCCCTTATTGGTATATATCAGTTTAATAAAATTGAAAAAAATGGCATTTGTTTTGTTATTACTCCTTATAAACTCATTAAATCAGCCTCGTATGTAAACAAAAACAAATATGTCAGAAGAGGGGAATTGAATGTGCAGATATTTTGAAAGCGGACTGATGACATCATATCAAATGTAACAGTGCAACAATGGACACGCATATAATTTATTGAATTTAACTGTCCTATTTATTTGTATAACAAATGGTAATGGCTAGTAAATATACATCTGAGCTTTTAATGTTATAATCATTTTGCTATGAACTGTACTTCTAAATATCTTTCGTTGGAGAATTATAACTTTCAATAGATATTCTATTAACACTATATATTGTTGGCTGCATTTTAGTTAACATATACACGGTTAGAGAATTAGTGAAAAGGGATATCATTGAGGAGTTAAATATAAAAGTTGAAAAGATCGAGTCCCGAGTTTTCACTCTCGAAATGTCAAACGACGCTATGACAAAACGCATAGAGTATCTGGAAGAAAACGTAGAGAGAAATGAAGATACAGTGGCTGAAGTCAGCTTTACTGCAGAGAAGGCTCGGTATGACATCAACGAGCTCGAACAGTACACTAGGAAGTCAAGTGTCCGAGTGTTCGGCCTGGCGGACGAACAAGACGAGAACATGGAAAAAACGTGTCGGAAGATTCATAGTTTCCTGAAATCCGATCTGAACATGGATATCGAGAATACAGATATTGACGTAGCTCACAGGTTGGGCAAGTACAGATCCAATAAAGCAAGACCTATCATCGTCAAATTTATGTGTCGCCGTACAAAAATAAAATGTATCCAGAAACGTCACAAGCTCAGAGGAAGGGGTAAAGTTATCAGGGATGACCTTTCGCGGGAAAACAACACTTGATGGATAGTTTATCATTCGATTATCGGGTCAGTGATAAATGGAGTGACAATGGTAAACTATACGCAAGGCTCTCTGCAGACAAGACAGTCCATATAATCCACCCATGCATAGACTTGTATACAGGTCTTTCAACATGTAAAAACAAGTTGGTAATCTCGTTGATGACATTACGTTCAAAATAGTTGTCACTCCTGTCGCCAATTTTTCATTCCAACGATAGACAATAAGAGCGGAGGAGTGATAAATTATATATATACTGAAATTATTCACATATATTCTAGTTACTTCGTATAGTCTTTACCAATGTGTGTGTGTGTGTGTATACATCAGAAAAAGTAAATGATTCGATAATGAAGTGAATAATAATATCAAAACTAGAAAATATCCAGGCTATGATTACAGAACAAGTATGGGAAATATTGTTAAAAAATACACATGTAATGCTCCAAGCGCAGCGTTACACCAGTGATTTCTATTTAGATTTTAATTCCAATGTGTGCTGATCTTCATTTACATGCCTCAAATTTCATTGTAAATAAACTTGTTTATCATTAGGATGTTATGCTTGCAAATACATCTGTGATTGGAAGATATTTTGTGAGACGGATTTTGTACATAGTTGGACCAATTCGAACGCACCCAATGTAAGTCTGTATAGTATACATACGTACGAGTCCGGAATATCGACTAGTAGTGAAAGCAATAACGATGTAAGTGTATATCGTGTGGATGCCACCACTACTACACGAAACTATATGATAAAACAAATTATAACATCTATTACATAGAGTGTTATTTCATTTATCAATAAAATCTGTCTTATCTACAGAAATCACAAAGATATGTTTGTCTATTTTTTACAGAACGCATTTTGCAAACACAGATGTCTCTGCCCAATGTATGTGCTTGTCTTAATGACAGGAATATTTTTGCCTTGTTTTTCCAGGTAAATTTACGCAATGTTTATTTGTGTGGATGAAGGTATAATTATATAACATAAAAGAGTGCGAGAAAAGTGTAATTGACGCAAAATGAACAAATTCGTAATACATCATATGTTTTATATAAGAACAAACATACACCGTCAACGTGTCGAGTGTTATTGTACATGTGTACTTATGTATTTCATACCACGTTAACGTTGTATACAGGAAGTGTAACTTGCACGTGATGGTAAATGAGCTACAAACAAGGTTATGCTATTCAAGTAACCCTAATCGACCATGGTACATTATATACTTATTAGTTAAACGTAGTATATCTTAGATAACTCTTAACATATCCAAACATCAATGGAAGATATGTAGTTTAATATTACACTTAGTAAATGTATACGAGTGGATATGTGTGAACAGTTTGGACAAGGTTAATCGAATGCACCTTAATCACACCATATGATATATTATATATTAGTTAAATGTATTACTTCTTAGAATATTTCAAAATGTCCAAATGTAAATGGAAGATAGGATATAGTCTAATATTGAATAGTTTAGTATTGGACTTAGTTATAAATACGATGCATTAATTTAAATGTACATTCGAGTACATGTGTATACAGTTTAGGCACGGTTAATAGAACGCACCTTGCAATCACTGTCACACAGAAGCTTTTGTTAAATTTATATATGGCGACGTGAGGTTGTGGTAGAGTGAACGAAACGTATCATAGTAGAAAGGTGGGTGTTAGTTCCATTATCTCTCAAAATTATATTTTCTATATGTGTTTATATGTTTTATGTATGTCCGACCCCATTCCTGGTGTTCTCCCATTTAGCAAACCAACGACTATTGTGATTTTAAAACACACATGGACGGTGTAACACTACTATCTGCCAATTGCCAGGGTCTTGGTGATATAGTGAAACAAAACAAGTTAATTAAAGATATTCAGGAACTAGAAAGGGGGGCACCATCAAGTAATGTTGAGTTGAATAATATTGACATAAAAAAGAGAGAACTAGAAAACTTAAGAAAGCACAAATTAATGAGCATAATGATACGTTCCCGAACAAAATGGATATTTGAAGGAGAAAAGCCAACTAGGTACTTTTGTGGACTAGAATCTAGCAACTTCACCAGTAAAATTATTCCAAAGATAGAAAAAGATGATGGTATAGTGATTTGAGAACAGACAGAAATTATAAATGAAACAAAACTTTTTTTATGAAAATTTGTACAAAAGAAATACTGCTATACAGGATGTAAACTTAGAGGACTTGTTTGATCCATATGATATACCTAAATTATCTCCCCTGGACTCAGTATCATTAGAAGGACAAATAACTATATCTTAAATGGCAAAAACATTAATGAAAATAAAGGATAATAAAAGTCATGGTTCCGACGGCTTCTCTGTTGACTTTTTTAAGGTATTTTGGAAACAACTTGGGCATTTCATTGTCAGGTCAATCAATTTTGGTTATTCAGTTTCAGAACTGTCAGTTACTCAAAAACAAGGAATTATAACATGCATCCCAAAAGGCGACAAACCCCGTAATAAACTAAAAAATTGGCGTCCCATCACACTTCTCAATGCTATTTATAAGATGGCATCCGGCACGATAGTAGAAAGACTCAAAACTGTAATAACTAAACTAATTAGCAACAGTCAAACTGGTTTTATTCCAGGTAGATATATTGGAGAAAATACACGTTTAATTTATGATTTAATGCATTATACTGAAGAAAATGACATACCTGGTTTTCTATTGTTAATTGATTTTGAAAAAGCTTTTGTCTTGGAATTTTATTACAAACACTTTAAATTTCTTCAATTTTGGACCATGGCTTATTAACTGGATCAACATTTTTCAAAAAAGTATACGCTCTGCAGTTAACATAGGAGGGAACTTATCCATTTTTTTCACTATCGAGCGTGGATGTCGTCAGGGGGACCCTGTTTCTTTATATATTTTTATCATATGTGCTGAAATTTTATCGATTCTTTTAGGAAATAATTCAGATATCAGCGGTATTGTTGTAAATAACAAAGAAATTATTTTATCTCAGTTTGCTGATGATACGTCTGTTATCCTTGACGGTTCAGAAAAATCTTTAATGTAACGCTACAACAACTTAACTATAATGCCAGAACTTCAGGTCTTAAAATGAATTTCACCAAGACCTAGGTAATCTGGATAGGCAGTGAAAAATATAGTAATAATAAATATACAACAGAGCACAATCTTTTGTGGGGAAGTACACGTTTTAATTTGCTAGGCATTGAATATGATGTTGATTTACATAGAGTAGTTAAATTAACTTTGATAAGAAACTTGTTAAACTTAAACCTCTCATAAGTTCATGGAATAGAAGAAATCTCACTCCAATAGGTAAGATAGCCATTATTAAAACATTGCTAATTTCACAATTTAATCATCTTTTTATAGCTCTTCCAAATCCACATGACTCTTATATAAAAAAAGTAAATAACATATTATACAATTTTTTGTGGTGCGGAAAACCTGATGAAGTTAAACGTGATGTTATAATTAAGTCATACGAACATGGTGGTTTGAAAATGATTCATTTAAAGTCTTTTATAACAGCAATAAAGGCAACGTGGGTACGGAGGATCTGTAAAGAAGATTTTAGTTGGACTTTTATTCATGAAAACTACATGGATAAGTTCTCTTAAGCTAATTGTGGAATTCATCAATTGAAAATTATGTGTGAAGAATGTAAAAATAAATTTTGGTAAAACGTTCTAGAAGCATGGTATCAGACAATAGTATCGTCCAGTATATATAGCGAAAAAATATGTGAAAATCCTTTATGGTATAATCACAATATCCAAATAAACAATAAGTTTATTTTCTGTAAAGAGTGGTATAGAAAAGGAGTGCTTTTTATATATGATGTAATTAAAGAAGATGGTTCTTTTTATAATTTTGTAGAATTTCAACATAGATATGATATAAGGTCCAATTTTTTAACTTTTCATTGTATAATTAGAGCTATAAAACAGTTTATAAATAGTAAACAAGAAATCTTTGCTTAAGAAAAGAGTATTTGTTTACCTAATATACCTTTAAATCTTAATATTATATTAAGGAGGACTAAAGGGGCACAGGATATTTATGCTGTTTTATGCCGAAATGAAACAAAACCCACGTTACAAAGGAAATGGTCTACAGTGTTTAACATTTAGGACAAATTATGGGAAAAGATTTATGCATGTCCTTTTAAAACTACTGAAAGTACTAAACTAAGATGGCTTCAATACCGAATTAACCATAGAATCTTAACTACAAACACACTCCTAAAAAAATTGGGAATAAAACAAAATTCAACTTGCACTTTTTGTAAAAGATTTCCAGAAACAATTGAACATCTATTTTGGGATTGTGGTAAAGTATGTGAAATTTTGAGAGAACTAAAACAATTGCTTGCAACCAGTAATATTGATTTGAATTTTGACAAACAGGAATTTATATTTGGACAATTCAGTTCTAAGGATGCTGATTTGATAGTGGATAATCTTATACTATTATTGATTAAACAATACATTTTTTAAATGAAATGTCTAGAAATGGAACTTAATATAACAAGTTTAAAGAATCACATTCTTTTTGAACTTAAATCTCATAAGATCTTGACAATTAAGCATAAAAACTGCAAAAATAATATTGCCTTGCTTAATAAAGTAGAAAATGGCTTCTCTTATAAAATCATGTGAACAATTATCATTATACTATAAAGAAAAGTTTGCAATTACCGTCTAAAATGTCTAAACCCAGAATGTTTTAATTGTCTTTTAATTCTACTTTAAGAAATGGTAAAAACATTCCTTTCTGTAAACCAAAACGTCGTTTTGAAACTTAAAAATATTTCTATCGATAATTGATAGAATAAGTGATTACTTAAGAAGAGTTCTTCAAATATAAACACCCGTTTCTTACCTTTTCAGATAACTGAATCTCATTCTCTTGGCATTTTATCTTTTTTCTTGGAATACGAAGCATAGAGGAGAAATCAATCAGGCGGCTCAGAGTATGGGTTTTAAACAAACCAAACTGGTGTTTTATTTGTACAGCACAATATGTATTTTTTAAAACTTCCGGATACGTAGGACCATAACCTGCAATTAGACATTGTAAATTTCGGAACAAGGAATAGTTGCTGTTACTTTTAACAACCAGGAGTGGTTTCAGGACACGATTTTGGCAGTTTGAGTTTTGCACACGTTCCGGTATTATCACATAGTCGAATTCCTGGAAACAGTAATGTATTGGAGCTGTAGCATGTTTAGGTGGCATGAAGCGGTATCTACATTTATCACTGTGGATCTTCATCATCAACACCTCGATTACGGAATGTAACGGAAAAAACATTTCAGAAAGACATGTTATCTCCAATAACCATGGTATATAGTCTTGTACTCGGTGACATTCTGCACACTGACGGTTTTTGAACGTTAAATTTGTTTCGATATCAAGAACGGGCAGCATGTCACGGATATCATTTTTTATGTCCCGCTCACATATTTGCCTGGTTTCGATACTACCATTCCATGACACAGGACAAGATGAAATCATAAACACTCCCTGTCTTATGTTAGCGTTTTCTTTAAAAGTAATGAATTCACAAGTTGTCATCTCAAGATATTGGTGATGTATTGCTCCTTCACTAGCATCTTCCATTTTTTCCGTAATTGGTGCCGCATCAAAACAACAATCATCATAGTAAATACACATCCGGTCGCAACTACAGTAAATATTTGATGGTCCACTGGCACATGAATGCAGTAGATGATGACAAATGTCAAGTCTCTGTAGATTGAAGTCTGTCTCCTGCTGTATGCAAAGTGGTAGTGATATGAAGAAAATCTCAAAACATGCTAATAATTTCATTTTGAAAGAAATAAGTCCATATAGCTAGTATTTAAGTTGCGTTTAGCTTCTATATTAGTTTCCCCTCATAGTATTTCTGTTTCCTAGATGGATGCAAACGTTGATTAGGCTGCTCTCAAATGTTGTTTGACCAGATCGCTATTCCTGATGTGTTGGCTGTGAATGAACATTAAGCTTTCCTGATATTCTACACGTATCTACTTCTTTGGTTTGTCCGTAAACAAATATTCCAAACGACGGTATGGCTAATGATTTGAATACTTTTCATCATAATACAACCCTAAAACAGTATTAGCCAGATGCGACAACTGTTAAGAAAGAAGATATTATATGTATAAAAATGAAAGAATATTAACATCATATAAACCCAAGAGTAATCTCCAACCCACTCACATACCTGATAACGGTCTTTGAGAATATCAAGGATCGATAATATGTAGGTAGATATGCTAACTCACACGGAACAACCAATGAGAGTTTGGGGATTTGTTTGCTGTGATAAACTAAACGGTCATGACACACCCATGTCAAAAGAAGATTGATCGGCGATCTGCGATAATGAGCCAAAATTAAAAAGAATCGTATTTTAATCCGAAACCGACTGTGTGTACATGTTCAAAAATCAAAGATATATCCATTACATTATGAGTGGGGTAAAATATAGAAGTTATTGTGGTAATGATTCGTTGATCATGACAGTTTTGCTTCTGATGGTGAAACATAATTGTACACATAGTTTTAAATTCAGGAAAAGATCCACTTTCAAATTTGACTATATTAAATTAACATATAAACTTTCTGATTAAGAAATAATTCATACATATAGTGCTCGCTGATCCTGATATACAAGTT
Source organism: Mizuhopecten yessoensis (assembly GCF_002113885.1). Classification (NCBI taxonomy): domain Eukaryota; kingdom Metazoa; phylum Mollusca; class Bivalvia; order Pectinida; family Pectinidae; genus Mizuhopecten; species Mizuhopecten yessoensis. Next base: position 2,224 of record NW_018480004.1, on the reverse strand, counting down.
AAGAAAGTGAGGCGTATTCGTTGATATTGTTTTAGATACAAATACGCCTCTGGGTATTTTAAATAATACTGGGCTCTCATATAGGTATACGCAATCGGGATATTACCGGTTTGAATTTCTGCGTTGTTGTTTCGATCACATTTATTCCCGGTCAGTGATCAATCAGTCTATAATCTTAGCGATCAGAGTAGGCGGGATCCAACAATTATTCATTGTACTGGATTGATTTGGTCTCTGAAAGATACATTTACGCCAATTTGATGATCGTGTTCGTGAATGTATGTGCTGTTTAATGAGTACATAATTTAACATCCTGTAGTTGTGCCTGAATTAAAATGTCATTAAGGCATCCATTACATCCAATTCGTGTTTTTGCCAGGCCAATTAAACACGCATCGCCACCTCTCCACCTAATTGAGGAGGTAGTTTTCACGATATGATGATGGCATTTCCGACAATACTGCTTTATACGCATTGCATTTGAAACTTATTGACGATGCATATCAAAGATAATATGTCCTCATTATGTTATTCAGAAAAATCAGTGAATTATTCATAAATACAAATTTGTATGGCAGTTTTTTTGTAGACTGATATTACTGCAATCAGCACTACTATTTTAATAGCAGAGAAGAATATGAACATATTGTTTTATTATAACCATCGAATTACCACAATTGTAGTTAGCTCAGTAGTTTGAAAACCTTATTTTTGGTATTTCAGAAAACCCTCTCCTTTTAAATACATAGTACACATTTCTTAATTTAATAAACTGCAGCTATGCATGGCTTTGCGACCTTAGCCTGATTTGAACTTTTTTGTTATCAATTGAAAAAGGAGCATATGGAAAGTGTAAGCAGCAGGGAAAATACTATTCATTTACGGTACATGACAATTTATTTAAAATATATAAACTTATGGTACAAAAAGTTAAACAATATGTACACATAATGATATAATGATGGTGATTCAAAAAAGATAAACAACCTATAGATATACAATTATAGAAAAGTCATACTTAATGTTAATATAATTCTAGAACATTTTACCACGATTGTGATGCAACGACTCTTTTCATCGGTTAATAACCATGGATTATTGGACGATAGACCTTGCACGCGCGTGTTTTATTTTCCAACAGACCAACGCTCTTCAAAAAACCTTCCCAGTAAATGAACCGGTAATAAAGCGGGTGGCGGCTGGTTTCATTTGTCGAACGAGGGAAACGGCATTTAATTTGATGATGTATTTTTAGATTCGCTAACGTACAAACAAAAAAGTATTTCACCTCCAGATCTCCTTTAAACCTGTCAAGCTCATGGTCAAATGTTCCGGTGAACATACTGCGGTGTTAACCTGAAAAATGTTTGTAAATATGTAAAATACCGATGTTATGTATTGACCAGCGATGTCGATAGATTGATGGGTTTGATAGATTGAAATAAACCTCTGGCATAACGCATGCCGTCAGTCAGTAATTATTGCTCATCGTCTGTCGATTGAATGGCGACTGAAGATAAGAAAGAATCTTTCCGAAATATATCCAGGCTACATAGACAAAATATGATAACTGCCCACAGGGTCAGAAATGATAAAAACGCACATCCTGTTGTTAATTGAAGACATAAAAGTATCATATGATAAATGTTAGCAATATTCAATATTCTTGTGTGACGGGGAAATAACTTGTGGTTGTCTGGGCCGTTTTCGTTTAAACGGTTGAACCGGTCGACCCAAGGTGTTCGTTTATGAAATAAGGTCGGACCTAGTTATCTATTGTGGTTTTATGTAAGCCTTGACAAAGTCTTGCAAGGCATGCATAAACGTTAGCAGGTCAGCCAGATTTTATTCCCGAAATTGCTACATTTAAAAACGAACAAACCGGTTGTTCCGCAGAAACGAACAAGCACCAGGTGGACTTGATAAGGCGCGAATGGATGATCTCCCCTTTCCATACAATTTCTAACCGTTCGGCTGTTTTCGTGCGAAGGTCAGTGGCAATTTATTTCGTTTAGCAAAATAACTCTAAACATTTATTGTGGTATTGGTATCATCGATGTCATTGTGTGTGTGTTTTGTTGTTACTGATTTTACCTCTGAGGATTATAATGTTAGTGATCACGCTCATTATGTGTGTGTGTTTTGTTGTCACTGATTTTACCTCTGATGATGATAAGGAAGTGATCACGCTCATTATGTGTGTGTTTTGTTGTCACTGATTTTA
>NW_018480003.1:307671-313168 GCF_002113885.1 Mizuhopecten yessoensis | reverse complement strand
GGGGGGTCGGGTTTTGATTATATTGGTGCATTGATAGTTGTTGGATCAGGATTTGATGAGGGATGTATATGATTTGAAGAGAGGGAGGGTTGTGATGTGATACTGTGAGTACGCGAGCCTGGTTGATTTGAGATTGGTAAAAGTTAGGCAGAGGAGGGTTGGGCAGGGACAGGGAGGGTCAAAAGTGTCAAAGGTAGGGGTCGTTTTCGATTAATCAAGTTCGAATGAATTTCGATCCTAGCTGAGCGAAAATGTATTTTTATTTTCTATTATGTATGATTTACAAGGCTGTGATGATCTGTGCGCTTTTGATTGGTTATAATTGTCATAATAGGGGGTGTTGTGCATACATTTTATGTATTCACGTATAAAAAACGTATACCTGTACATGTGTGCCCGTGTTATGACATGACTAATTATGTTTGTTGGTTTTCCATTGGTGTGGTTCGCTTGTAGGGAGAGGTGAGTCCCTGTCTCACTTGTGGTTTATAGTCGTGGTTCTATGTTTTGATTGTATTTATCACTGTCTAGATTTTGGTGTGGATAGAAGCCATGATTTTGTTTATCATGGAATTTATGGATCATTAATTTTTAGTTTGGGGAACTGGGTTAGGCTGATTGGTCATACTGTATTTATTGTAATGTGTCGGTGTCCGTCTTGTGTGGGTTTTTTTTGTATTAATTGTCAGTTGGGTCTATATGATTTGTTTTGTATGATTTATTGTCATCTGTATTAGTTCATCATGATGGATAAGGTAGCAGTTTTATTCGAAGATTCGCACGATTTATGGCGGGCAGACATTCCATGGGAGAGGAGGGCTGAGATTTGACAGTTATACCCAGCATGAAGAAGGAAGTCGTTGCTGCCCAACCAGATATCATCATCCTTCACCTGGGAGCCAATGACGTATCCCCCTATTGACGTCCTCGAGACATTGTGGATGATGTGGTCGCCTTGGTGGAGGAGTAGCAGCTTACCGGGGCCGTTGTACACGTGGTAGAGCTTCTACCACGTGGCAATGTGTCCAAGGTACCAGGACTGACGACCCGATTGTATCGGAGGAGTCGGCAGACAGTAAATGGGAATTGGTCAAGGCGACTAGGGAATGGATGTATACGCATGCCGCGTTTACGTTACCCCCAGGATTTCTGGGACAAAACAGAACTGATTGTATCCTGGAATGTTGTAGAGTTCTTTAGTTCCAGTTTGCCTCAGCTTGGTTTCTGCAAACATAACAATATCAAAACAGAAATATCTGTCATCCATTTTGATGTCCTGGAGGTGCTTGTGCAATGACCTAACATTTTGGAATAAAATGTTAATTGTATTGAGAGATGGATGAGGTGCTGTGTCACTTGGTAGTGTTGCATCTGTACGTAGCTTTTTTTATTTCTCCAACAACCTGTTTGTCTATTCGAATAGCAGCGTGATTAAGTTCTTGCACATGAAGATTATCTAGTTTTGTAACCCTGCTAATAGCTTCATAATGGGCATGGCAAAATGATCGTCCAGAAAAATCAACAACAGCAGACTCAATTGTATCTCCTTGGCACCTATGACAGGCTTGGCAGCAGCACATCGTAATGGAAATTAATCCCTCATTACTTGGACGGTTTTATTTTTTCCTACTTGAAATTGTCTTTTAACTGGAAATAATGGAGTCCAATGATTTGGTATGCGAGAAGTGAAGAGTGACTTATTCGATTGTCATTGCCTATAAGCGGAAGTAAAAGGTCAACCCACAAGTATTTTGGCCTTCTTTTCTTGTTAATTGGGTCTATACCGACAATAACACATGTAGCACCATTTGAGATACCATCATCTACATCAACATTGCAACTAATTTCATTTCTTATTCCAAATGCAGATTTGAAGTGTTTTGACAGTCCCATTGTTTTACTTGTTTCGGATGGTATAGAGCGCTTTACCCTTTCCTTTGTTGTTATCGGTGTCTCCTAAGATAACGTCATTAGCTGCTTAGGATACTTTGAAAAACCCTTGTTTGGTTTCATATATGAAGTTGTTGTGAGAATCAACAGAACTGTTCTTTAAATATATGTGCGGAGTGTCCAAGGGATAGTCTTAATGTGTCAATGGTACACTTATTTTCCTGCTTTGTAGTGTTTGAATATCATCTTCAGTATGATTTTGTTCTTTTAAGCCGTTCATTAATGACGCAAATTATGCACAATCTTTGTCGCATAATCTGGATTAGTTCAAACATATTAAAATTATCTTTCAACATATTTGATGCGAGTGGTCCAGTCATCAGTCAAGTTCAAAAATACCCAACCATCAAACACAGGTTTTAACTGAAAGAGATCCTCAACAGCCAACAAGATATTCCACCAAACAGTGTTCTTGAACCTTTGATTTGCTGTAACCTTTGATCAATCACTGAAAACATCCTGTTGTCTACCATTGCGATTTCATCTATGATAATCAGCTGTACATTGCGAAACTGGTTACGTAGTGTAAGAGGTTTGTATTGAAATCTTTGATTTGCAGGTATTCTCAAGAGTTTGCCCATTAATAAGGTATGCTGCTTTTCAAGTAGGAGCTGAAAGCAAAACTTTTGCTTCATCTGGATTGTTTTCAGGTCCTCGATTGTAATATCGCATTAACGATTCACAACAATGGCTTTGCCAACACCTGCTCCTCCTGTTAGAAAGACATACATACATTGGTGAGTTGCTTGTTTTCAGATGATGTAGAATAGTGAAGAAAATACTGCGCTGCTCCTTATTTAGATTTTGCGCTAATCCATAATAATCCTCATTTGGAATATAGTTTGGCAAAATGTTCACCTCATTACAACCCTCTTGGTTGTTGGAATCACAATATGGTTGAACTGTTTCAGGAGGTAGCAGTTCTTCAAATGTGTCACTGTCTTTAACTCCATCGTCGTCATCTTCTTTCTCCACTGCTTGTGTAGAAGGCGCTAACTTATCCCAGCCTTGTTCAAATTCTGAGACTGAACTATTTTCTGCATTATCCATGGCTGTATCCAGCTGAGCTGATTTATGATTATAGTGCTGTATTTTTAGCACATTGTTGGAATGTGGAAGCAGTTTCTGATATTGTTCTGTGTATGTACCACTATTTCCTATGATACGGGTTTCTGACCTCCAAGGATGAAACAGAAGTAATATTCCCCTGAAATAGTTTTCCTGTTCCATTGATTGTTGATATCTGACATAGTTCCAAGCTGTCATCATAAATGATGCCCTCTTCTCTATACAAAGGGCTTGTGTCAACAAGGTATTTTACATTTTACTGCATCTCTTACTTTGTTGGGTCGCACAGTTTGAAATTCAACAAGACGTTTATTTGATAGTCTTCTTTTTAATTTCAGTCCAATGTTCCCATCTTCATGAGTAGTTCTTGACAATTGTGATGTTTACATTGGATGGTATATTCACGACATTTCCATTTAGACTTATTTGTCCACCCCTTGGTAGCTCATGAAGTTGCATAAATGGTATCCGTGGAGCAATCAGCCTTTCTTCCAAGTTAGTCAGAATCAGGCATTGTGATTTATGTGGAAATACCATATTTGCTGCTTTGGCCATAGAAGGCAATATCCCACGTTTTGCTGCTGAAAAACAAGTATGGCATAATCACTCTCTGTTATCACACTCAAAATCCCTGTTATTGTTTTTGACAACAAGACGGGATCTGTTGTTAAACTTCGGGGGCATAGTTGAACACTTTGTCTATACCACAGTTTATCCCAGCAAGTGCAAATATATTGAGGGCCATTCTCAACACTTTTGTGGATTTATGAGAAGTTCTTTTTACACAACCAATACCATTGGTAGCCGAAATCGACATCGATTTTATAGACAACTCGTACACATTTTACACCTTTGTGTGCATACGCGTCATTGGTCATTTGTCTGATGAAGGTGACAGTGTACAAAAAGAACTTCTCATAATCCATACTTACCAACCTGAAGAAAATGTTTAGAAACTTCTGTAATGACTCGTAGAATACGGACAGTAATGATATATAGTAGTACTGATATTTATTTTGTGAGCGCTAAATATAGAAGAGGCTAAGGTACGGCCGTGGATAAGTTAGGTAACTTCTAAAGTACTGGTCAAGGCTTAGAAGAAATCAATAATGGCCACGTGCACAGCATCCCCTCATCAACACGTTGACCAATGGTCGCGTGAGCTAATTTTAGCACCTTTAAATACTGGGGTCATATATAATGAAAAGTGCGCAGTACTATTGGCAGAGTTACGTTTTATTAGGAGTAGGATACATGTAATTTAGCTAGTTTTAGTGTTTTTAGTGATATTGTAGAATGGAGACTGAAAGTGGATGTTGTGTGAATGGACTGTAAAGGAAACGTATGAAGTACGGGAGATAAATGAACGTGTTGTGAACCGTGTATGGATTACTATGAACTTTATATGCTGGAGTTAATAAATATGTGAACGTTATTTCTTGTGTCTGTTCTCTATCGCACCACAATTCCATCCCAGGACAAACACGGCACCTCCTATACCAGGAGCGAGCGTTACAATGGTGGCAGCGGCGGTGGGCTGGAAGTAAAATGTGGTTGCGATAGACTTTAACCAACACTATGGATTTAAGTACTCCACGGAGAACTGTGCGGACTTTCATACGCCGGAATCTAGCACAGGAGTTTGACGAGGTGGATTTAAATGACTCTCCTGAAGCTGCGTCACCGGAAACACCATTAATACGACAACCGTGCGTCGTAAGTCCGAACACTCCTAATTTAAGGAGGAGACGACACCAGTTTAGGAAGTTTGTAATTAAATGGATTCTAACTTTATTGTTCCTTGCTTCGTGTGTGTGGACATTATATTTACGATACCCACACCATATCATCGTGTGTTTCACAAAATAATGTGTAGTTGTTGGGATGATGGCTGTAGGATTAGCAGTCTCGCTATCTCTCGTATGGAAATTAATGAGAGACCCATTAACAATGGATGTGGTGCAGGACTTAGGTCAGGGGTTGTTGGATAATGTCGACATCGCAGCTGAAGGGAACAATAGTAGTGATTCACCCGGGGTTAGAGAAACCCGCACGTTCCAAATCCCCCTTAAGCGAACCTTCAGTGGGGAGGATAAGGAGATTTGGAGTGAGTACATTCGCTATTTTGATAATGTTGCAAGTCTGAACAACTGGAGACCTGACAGGGCTTTAAAAGTGTTTTGTACCGTTCTGAGAGGCCAAGCAGAAGTGTTAGCGTATGGATTACCGGAAACAACACGCGCAAACTGGGACCAGTTAAGGAATAGGATGGACGAACGTTTCGGCCACAAGGCAATGAAGGAAAGTTATATTGCCGAGGCGAAACTTCGCAAGCGTAAAACAGACGAATCTTTCCGGGATTTCGCGCAAGCACTTCAGGACCTGTTTAGAAGGGCTTATCCAACCAACCGTGAATACGTTGAAGAAAGCACTATGAAAACGTTTTTGGATAATTGTAGCCAGTCTGAAAACGTTCGTG
>NW_018480003.1:284873-307152 GCF_002113885.1 Mizuhopecten yessoensis | reverse complement strand
GGTAAAATCTTGATATCGGGTGTTGACATATCATCGGCACGCACGTGTACTATTGTTTACCATGGGCCTGTTCGTTTATGCGGAACAACCGGTTTGACCGTTTATAAATGTAACAATTTCGGGTGTAAATCCTGGCGGACCTGCAAATGTGTATGCAGGCCCTGCAAGGCTTTCTCAAGACTCGCCTGAAAGCAGCATCAGATTACTAGGTCCGACCTTATTTAATAAACGAACAACAGTGGTCCGATCGGTTTGACCGTTTAAACGAAAACGGCCCAGCAGGTGTTACTATAATTTGCACTACGATATTGAATGCCCGATACGCAATACGGAAATGACGACACGGTGTACATGCACATTTCGATTAAGATAATTGAGTCCTAGCTGTACTTTTTCCGGAAGTATGTCACGAAAATGGACGCTGATGACGATGTGTCGAGCCACCTTAAAAGTGTTTTATACCGTTCTGAGAGGCCAAGCAGAGGTGTTCGCGTATGGATTACCGGAAACAACACGCGCAAACTGGGACCAGTTAAGGAATAGTATGGACGAACGTTTCGGCCACAAGGCAATGAAGGAAAGTTATATTGCCGAGGCGAAACTTCGCAAGCGTAAAACCGACGAATCTTTCCGGGATTTCGCGCAAGCACTTCAGGACCTGTTTAGAAGGGCTTATCCAACCAACCGTGAATACGTTGAAGAAAGCACTATGAAAACGTTTTTGGATAATTGTAGCCAGTCTGAAAACGTTCGTGGGTCTATAAGGCGAATGCGGCCCAAGACGGTTCAGGACGCTGTTACCTACGCTAAGCAGGAGGAATGTATACGAGTGAGTGAAAAACATCAGAAAACCGCTGGGCACCGTGGTGTGTACAATATAAATGCAAAGAAGGGGAAAAGTTCTGGAAACAACACTCAAAATCGGAGATGTTTCCAGTGTGGAAGTACTCAGCATTTAAGGAACACATGTCCAGCCCTAGCTAACGACAGAGCTAAAAGGCAGAATTTCAAATCTAAGCATTTAAACGAGCAGGAACTGAAGCAGTAGGCCGTGCGCCAGTCCATGATTTGAGGAGGCCTAACACAGGAAATATCCAAAGTCATATTCCGAACGTTACCGGAGCCACAAACAGTAAGGCGGACGGCCCATGGCCGCGTCATACGGGAGGGGTAACCGACGGAATAGGAACAGACATTGGAGAGAGTGATGTCACGAATTTATCTTCCGCGAGCGATCGCAAACAGGAAGAGACGGAGGAGTTACTCGAAATAAAGGTTCAAGGGAAATCGAGTATGACGGTGAAAGGGATGATACAGGTGAGTCCTTTAACGTGGAAAGTAGACTCCGGTGCCAGGAGAACCTTCATAACAGAAGATACTTTCTGGAATATAACATCGGAAGAACGTCCTGGGTTAGTACCATCTCGTACGCGATTCGAAACTGCTGACGGGAACGAAATAACTGTTGTGGGAACGGCGAAGATGCTGTTAACATTTGACGACGCTAGTATAGAATTTCGAGTGTTTGTGGGGAAGATTAAAACCAATTTATTGGGACAGGATTTTATTACAAAATTCAAATGTAACTGGGACTACAATACGTGGACATTTCTAATAAGTAATACCTCTGGATCGGGAAGTTCAAGCATACCCGGGGAAAACCTAGTAAGCAGCCGAGTTGTCAGTGCCGAAACTGTGAGTATACCTCCGATGCATGAGGCCATAATAAAATCACGACTGACTAGAAAAACATCGTCGGCCGAGGGAGTGTTAATACCCGAACAGAAGTTTTTGTATTCTAATAGATTGGCGTTGGCGCGTGTGTTAGTGGACACTACACAGGGAACTGTCTATGCCAGATTGTTCAATCCGAATACAGAGACAGTGACGGTTAAACGGAACACTCATATAGCGTTGTTTGTGCCTGTAAAAGCTATCGGAGGACCGATAAATGTTGATTCGGGGGAAATAGCTAATTTGGCAGCGACAACGGAGTTACCGGAATACCTAGTGGATATGTTTGAACGAGGTGGTGAAAACTTGACACCGCTAGAACGTGCCGATTTTAGACAGTTTCTAATGAAACGGCAAAAGTCATTCGCGGATCCTAAAGGAAACATGGAGACGACAAATCTTGGCATGCATGCGATTAAACTTAAGGACGAGACGCCATTTAAAGAGCCTTGCAGGCGGTTCCCTCTATTTAAAAGGCAAGTTTTATCTGAGGAAATAGATAAACTGGAGAAACAAGGAATAATAGAGAAAAGTTCTAGCCCGTGGACATCAAACCTGGTTTTAGTTAAGAAAAAGGATAATTCCTGGAGAGTATGTGTCGATTACAGACGCTTGAACGACCAGTCAATTAAGGATGCATATCCTATTTGCCGTATAGACGATAACTTGGACGCACTCAGTGGAGCTGTGTGGTTTACTTCGCTTGATTTAAATATGGCTTATACTCAAGTTCCGATGAAACCGGAAGATAAGGAAAAGACCGCGTTCGCTACACCTCAGGGAGGATTGTATCAATACACGAAGATGGCTTTTGGGCTTTGTAATGCGCCAGCTACATTTTTTCCAGAATAATTGAGAAAGCACTCAGTGGATTGCAATGGCATATTGCAATGCTTTATCTGGATGATATCATCGTGTATGCGAAGGATTTCAAACAGCACTTGTGTAATTTGACCGCTGTTTTTGACTGCCTAGATAACGCTAATTTAAAGTTAAAGGCGAAAAAATGCAACTCCTTCTGCAGGGAAGTTAGATTTCTGGGACATGTGGTTTCCCAGGATGGCATTAGGACGGATCCTTCGCAGGTCACGGCCATTAAAGCGATGACTGCTCCAACTAATGTTACTGAGTTGAAGTCATTTCTAGGACTTGCGTCAAATTATCAGAAATTCGTGTTCGGTTTCGCACAAATAGCGAAATGTCTGCATGACCTCACCAGGAAAGGTGTTAAATGGTCATAGACTGAGGAATGTATGGCGGCATTCAACGAACTGAAACAACGGCTCATATTCTCGGATATCCAAACATGGAAGGCGAAACGTTTATTTTGAATACGGACGCTAGTAACTTTGCTATTGGTGCTGTGTTGTCACAAATTCAAGATGGCCGCGAGGTTGTCATTGCTTATGCTAGCCGATCACTTACTAGGGAGGAAAAGAACTATTGTGTCACTCGGAAAGAAATGCTTGCAGTAGTGTATTTCGTGAAGTATTTCAAACACTATCTGCTGGGTCGTGAGTTTCGGATAAGGACAGACCATGGATCGTTAACGTGGCTATACAAATTTAAAGATCCTGACGGACAAATATGGCGGTGGATTCAGAGACTTGGTGAGTTCAATTTTAGGATACAACACCGACCCGGTGTAAAACATGCTAACGCGGACGCGTTATCAAGGTTACCCTCCGCGATAACTACATGTAAACAATGTAAATTACCGCTGGATTATGAATATGAAGAACTTTATTTGAAACAGTTGAACCTGTGAAAGAAAGGAGAACTAAGCGCGGTAGAATACCCAATCGACCTCCGATGGCCATTAAAAAACCTGTACCGGAGGAAGAATTGACACTCAAACAGATCAGCGCGGCTCAGGAGAAAGATGAACATATCGGACCAATGATCAAGCTAATTAGAGCTTTTGAGGTTAGTGGCACAAAACCCGATATAGAACATTTCTCTGAGAAGAGCCAGGAGTGCAAGTTTTGGTACGCTAGGTGGGAATTACTTGTGTTAAAAGATGGTGTTCTGTTTGAGAGATGGATAGGATCGGACGAAAATGGAAGACTGAGAATTTGTCTGCCAATGTCACTTCGAGACAGTGTTATGTGGTACTTACACGATTCGCCAGTCTCGGGTCATCAAGGCATGTTACGCACATGGAAACGGGCCCAAATTAGCAAATATAATTGGCCAGGAATGAGATAGTATGTGACGGATTACGTGAGGGCGTGCGATATTTGCGAGGAAAGAAAGAAACCATCAACGAAAAAACGCCACCCTATGAAATCGTTCATGACGGGAAGTCGGTTTGAGAGAATATCGGCAGACATTACAGGACCCTTTCCTAGATCAAATGCTGGGAACGCGTATCTCCTAGTGGTCTCTGACTATTTCATAAAGTTTACCGAGGCGTACTGTGTACCAAATATAGAGGCGGAGACTATCGCGAACGCTATATTCAAGGGATGGATAAAACGGTACGGATGTCCGAGGGAAGTTTTCACTGATCAAGGGTCTCAATTCGAGGGGAAACTATTTAAGGAGTTATGCAAATCCCTGGGAATCCATAAAACTCGAACGACACCATATCACCCCCGAGCAGATGGAATGGTCGAGAGATTCAATAGAACTGTAAAGGAAATGCTCTCAAAGTACATCAGTGAAAATCAAACAGACTGGGACGAGTACATTCAGGGGCGGATCCAGGATTTCCTTAAAGGGGGGGCCAAGAAATTTTTCTCAATAGTCAACGTTGTGCTGCCAAGGCAGCACCCCGAGCGCGTAGCACGAGGAGGGGGAGGGTAAGGGAGGGCGTCTTCCCCCTCCCGTAAGGGGGGTTTGGGGGATCTCCCCCCAAAAAATTGTGTTTTCTAGAACGTCTCAGAAGCGATTTCCCGTGTTCTGAGTTCTTATGAGAAGAAGACATATTTTAAGTATGGTCCAAAGACTTTTTTTGTGTACTGGAAAGAAAATTCCTGGTCAGTCAAATATGTGTGTTGCCTAGCTACATATTATGTGTAAACACAAAAATGTCAATGCAATTTGAAAAAATTTCTTGATCAGATTAAAAAGTGGGGACCAGAAAAGTTAAGTCACTCGACACGTAGTATAATCTAGTTTTGCATATATGAAAACAATATTCGGTTTTAAAAACAAATTTTCATTCTTAAAATTGCCATTGGCTCTGACCATTATTTTAAAAAAAATGGGGGNAAAAAAAGTTATTGTGCATGAAGTTAACTTAAAGATTAAAACCAAATAAAATAAATGGTCTGCGCCTGTTTAAAGAATACCTCAGCATAAAAGAAAGACAACTACTAACCTTTCGTTAAAATGGAAACGCTGTTGTAAAGACAATCACCATTCCCTGTAGCTTTCAGGGCTTTCCATAGGGTTTTGTCAATATCAAGCACGTCGGCAGTAATTAGATATGTGGATAGAATATCCACTCCACTTGTTTCTAAAGCCATAGCTGAACTAAACAGTTAGAAAGCCCTGATACCAGATGTAAATAATTTCGAATTTGTAAAAGTATACTTCAATTAGTTTTACTATTGATCACTGTCAGTGATAATGGACAATGTATTTGTTTTAAAAATAAGGGTGCGGCACCTTTTGATGTCCGCGTCGCATTGCCTGTGAAATATATCCACGCAACACTGTATCAGTTCTATAATGCATTGTTAGGTTTACAGCTTCCATCAGATAAAAAGCGTTTACTTTAACTTGTATAGATAATACCAAAATAATTGAATGGATATGTTTAGTCGATTATACATAATATTGTCAGCCGAAAAAACCCTTTATCGTTCTTGTATAATGATATGATTAATATCGCCCGGGCGGTTAGGAAGGTTACAATAAAAAATATTAATTTTCAGATCATCTATAACGAGCGGTCAATAATATAATTATGCAACTGACGCTAGTATATTTCCGCCGAGCGTTGCAAGTTGCAACTTGGGGTTTTGCGGAGGTGGTAAAATAAAAAAAACACTTTAGGGTCAAGATACAATGTAGACGAGCGTAGCGATGCCAACAAATATTGTTTTAATAAAGAAAATATAGTAAAAATATCAGATAACGGAAACCCACATTATTTGCTAGGATGCCGTATGGGATGTGTGGGGCGTAGCCCTAGATTTTTTTTATACAAGCTCCGTGCATTATTTGATGCATTTTAAAATGTTAATATGTTCCCATTCCCGGCCGATCAGACCATTTCGGGCCGCCAAAAGGGGGGGCCGGGGCCGGGTGTGCCCCCCCCCCCTCCCCCCTAAATCCGCGACTGACATAGATGGAATTATTATGGCTTATAACAGCACTCCACATCAAAGTACCGGGATTTCGCCGCATAGAATGTTTTTTTGGGAAGAGATGTGTGTGCCGCTTGATATATATATACAGCAAGAATCGAGTGAGACCCAGCGCTATAGAAATAGTTCGGACTATGTCAGGAAACTGGTTCAACAGCTTGACCATTCGTTCCGTACAGCACAGGAAACGGGTTCTACTAATTACAGCCCGGTACAGCCCGGTACAGCCCGGTAGTGATATATTGACCGCCCGGGCGTTTGTTTCCACTTATACACCATTATGATTGTATTTTTTGCATTGTTTGTAACAGTATGAATGTAGTGATCAAAAAATGGTGAAAAAATCATTAAATTTGACCGAGTTATGGCTATTTGAAATAAGTAACATCGCAACAACCCGCTGGAGTAGAGCCAGACATTTGTTATTTGTAATACAACCACCGCCCGGGCTTTCACCTGTGTAGTAAACTGTACTGAAGTAACTTATTCTCATATCTTTAGAAACGAAAAATACAAAACTGAAAGAAATATCAAAATATGTTCATAATTAGTTATTGTAATTTGAAGTTAACCAACACTGCAGGACTTGTTATTTGCAATATAAGGACTGCCCGGGCGTTATCCTGTAAAGTTAATTTAATCTTGTACTTTACTCGGGTTATTTAATGAATGAGAAACAAAACTTTTAATAAAAGACAGTGTGAAAATATCTTCATAATAAAAAGATTTATGCTGACCTAACTTTAGATACTTCGTTACATTACGCTGAAGCTCATATCACGCGACATGTGTTATTTGCAGCATTGGGACCGCCCGGGCTTTCATCTTTACCTTTAAGCCAATACAAACTCTTTATTTGTTAAGATGTGTGTGTAACTAACACAATGCTGACAAAATTTTTAGAATATATTAATTATTGGCGGAGTGACAGTGTTTTGAAATCATAAATTCCACAAGCATACGCTACTAATTGTTATTTGTAAAATCGGGAGCGAACGAGCTTTCATCTTACCATTAGGTAGACTTTTAAACTTACCAGAAAAAAAACGTTTAGTTGCTGACATATATATAACACCAGTGAAAAATTAGGAGAATACGTTATTTTTGGCATAGTTATGTTGTTTTGAAATTAGTCACTTCTCTAACTGCTAAAAATTACGCATGCTATTTGTAATAACGGGTTTGCTCGGGCCTGAACCAGTTTCATTAGCTCTATCAATTCAGTTGTTAAAGTAAATGTATCAAATTTTCACAATTCTGAAAAATGTGAGAGTATGTTAAAATTTGGCATAGTTATGGTGTTTTGAAATTAGTTACTTATCAACTGCTGAAATCATGCGTGTTATTTGTAATATTTGGTTCTCACGGGCTCTCAGCTTTATCGTTAGCCAATAACAACTGTTGATAATTGTTTAGTTAACAAAATGCTGAAAAAATGTTAGAATTATTAGAGGCGTTTTGGTGTTTTTAAATTAGATAATCTTCAGCCATAGGCTACAGCTGAAATCACGCTTTTTATTTGTAAAATCGGGGTCGCCCGGGCTTTCATCTCATTCCTTTAGTTCCTGATACACATATTGCACCGGTGAAAACAATTAGCCGGTGTTAATTATTGGCACAGTGATGTTGTTTTGAAATTAATTACTTCTCAACCATATACAGTACCGCTGGAAATCGTGTTATTTGTAATATCGGGTTCGCACGGGCTTTCACCAGTTTCATTAGGTCAGCTAAAACTATTCAGTTGTTAAAGTATATATGAAATTAACTAAATTCTAAAAGAAAATTGTGAGTTTATGTTAAAAATTGGCATAGTTACGATGTTTTGAAATTAGTTACTTCTCAACCATAAATAGCTGCTAATTCACACATGTTATTTGTAATGTCTGGATCGCTGGGGCTTTCACCTGTATCGTTAGCTCAACTTAAACTCTTTAATTTATTGTTTAGGTATATGTGCTAATAACACAACGCTGAAAATAATGTTAGGATATCGTAATTATTGGCGGAGTTGTGGTGTTTTGTAATTTGTAATCAGCCAAACCATACGCTACATCTGAAATTACGCGTTCTATTTGTAATATCGGATTGACCGGGCTTTCACCTGTATACTTTTACCGAATAATTTACTTCACCACCATGCGTTTCGCTGTATCATATATTATATATATTTACATAACTTTTATAATTCGAATTTCAATTAAATGGATGGTCGGGTGGCATAGTAGCTAGCACATTTGTCTTTCACCATGGCGGCCGGGGTTCGATTCCCCGATCGGACATGAAAACGGATGGAGTCACCTGCCCAACGGAGTGGGCTTTCTCCGGGTACTCCGGTATCCTCCCACAGTAAGACCATCCGCGCGATAATAAGAGTTATTGGTTGAAGATGTAAAAACGTGTTTCATAATTTTTGTAAAATATATAAAGTTTATACATATATTCAAATAGACTGCACAAAATTTACTTTTCCATTTTTAAAAAAAATCTGTGGTGACGATGTCGTAAATATCCTATTAATTGTCTAGACCGCTCGGAGCCTTCAGCAAAAACTTCACTTAAAACCGTTTACTAGAGTCATATACTGCTATGTTACTAATTTGACACACACAGATGTAACACCATTAACCGCGTGCGAAATATTAGAACATCTTAACCAATTGGTAATTGATACGGCAGTCAATCTGAACTGTTTTCATGACATTCTGTAAAATATCTTATTCGTGTATAGAAATTAAATGAGATATTCATTACGCTATACATACAATTTCTGATATCATATATGCATCTCATATACTATATAAGATTCTCATTTTAATTTTTAGGATCTATCATATGTCAGTTACCTCGTATACTATGAAGATTTATTAAGTAGGAACGCGAATTTAACAATGTATCGAAAAGAATGCTCCCTACCCGGAATCTTCAGATATTTCATAATCTTCCCAACTGCAGTATTGAAAATGCTTTTTGAATGAAAGTAAAATTGTCTTGCCAAAGATTGAAATTTATCACAAAGGTACGTTTATTTGTCATGTTTCAGAAATACAATAACTATTGCTAAGAAGTCGGTGGATTAGAAGCGTTTTTTCTAGCATCAATGGCATTTTTTTGGGAATATTGGTGGCCCTAAAAAGGGCCGTTTTTTGTCATCTTCAAAGACATCGATGGATCGCTGTCTGGATACTGAAGTAGAACTTCCTGTTTCCGGCGCTGTTTAGGTGGACCTCGTCATGACTGATGAACTTGTTTTTCATGAATGCGTGGTTCCAGAAAGTGAAGATTCCCTGGTTGCTGGTCATCTTCAAGATGTGGTTTATCTTTCTCCTCTTTTTATGGTATTCGCCTTGCGTCATCTGTCTGGGTCTGGGTCTTGGGAACAAAGAGCCAACGATGACATGTTGGACTCCTAACATTCGGATGTATGTTGCGAAGTCGCTGAGTTCTTCTGCCACGCTTTTTGTATCATTGGAGCCGACCTGGAGAAACACGATATCAGGGGTAAGACGTCGTATGATGTCGGTGTCCTTAGTCAGTGTGCATCTTATCCTCCTGCCTCCCACTCCAAAGACGTGTAAGTTGAATCTTGGCGATGCCTGGACGTCCTCTTTCTCTGCCCATTCTGCTAACCTTCTGGTGAAACTGTGGCCTAAAACAAGAGCTGTCTTCTTCATTTTCTTAATCTGTGAATAAATCAGCTTCGTACTGGGGTTATTAAATACCATTCTCATCAGATATTAAGAAATGGCGATTTTCGTTGGCTGAAGTGTCCTACAAAAGATTTACATTTATGCCAGACAGCATGTCGCTGACAGGACGTCAAGCATAACGTGTAGTCGCTGTCAACAGGCATGATTATATTGCTAAGAAAACAGATTGTTGCAATTTTAATCTGACACGTACACAAACGATTACACGAATTACAGACACCTATCAATATCGATACGAGAGAGATTAATAAATCAGTTTCGCAAAATTATTAAAAAAATAAATATAAAATATTCAAAGCAACGTTAGGAAATAAAGAACACCCCTTCCCCATCAAAAACAATGTTACGAAATGTTCAGTATATGCGAATTAAAATATTAGTCTGTTTCCGTTCGTTTAAAAATTAGTGTAAAAAACGGCAACATACAAGAGGTAAAAAGTTTAAAATGTATTAAGTTGTCATAATTAAGAACCCCTCCTTAAACAATCATGTCAAAAGCAACTGAGGATAACAAAAAAGTAGAAAAAAAGGAGTAAATCTTTTGAGGGGGGAAATCATATTTTTAACAATATGTTGCAATGGAAAAGTATTTCAATACAATGTTGAGGGTATATTAATGTATAAAAATAGTGAATTATAGTTCAAAATGTAATTAAAATTACGTTTATATGAAATTGTGCACTGACATCAATGCTTTATTGATGTTTGTTATAACCAGAAAGTGTGAACGGAAATATGAAATATGCTTCAAAGTGTTATTACATTTAAAGAGATATACATCATTCTTAATAAATCATAGTAATGTGAACCTATGCCAATTTCCGAATCATAAATTATGATTGAAAAAATGAGTAAATCCCAAGCTTTTGTATTATCAGAATACAAGGTTGATGACAACTTTAAGTTAAATATTACTTTTTGTGAGGTCCCTTCTCACAACACCGTCGTGTTAAATTTCAGATTTGTAAAATTTCTTATGGAATAATAATCAGACAGAATTTAAAAATAAAGTTAATTTCATTTTAAAGAAATATCTGTATAATTATGTTGTTGGTTACATTTAAAATGTAAACAGAATTGAAAAAATATTGTGGTGTTTGTAGTATTTAAAATGGTATATGTATATATAAAAGTGTTTATGTTTTAGTAGTAATAACATATTCTCTTAACACCTATTTGAAAAATAAATGACAGTAGACCAGGACTTAATTTAATGCGAACGGAAAAGAGAATCAGAAAAGTTTCTAAAATTAGTAATGGAGTCTATTACAGCTTTATCAAGAGTTAAACATATCGCATACATATTTTTGTTACATACCAAGGAATCATAATTCTACAGATAAAAATAAAGAAATTACGGAAAGATCCATACGTTTCTAATGGGAATGTGTATTGTTGGATAATCTATAGAAACTTAATCATTTTAAAATATTTCAAGAAAGGTAGTAAACGATTTATTATTTCCTACATCAATAGTTCATTATCTTAATGCAGTATTTTAATTCGATAAAGAAATGGTTTGAATTCACAAGCAATCAACATATTACCATTACTAATTCATATCTATATTTGTACGGCTCACTGATCATATTTATCACTGTTTTCTACTGTTAACATTATCTGATATGTTTTCTATCTGAAAAACAAAACAATAGCTCATTAGTTCAAATTGTTTCTTGCAGTTCTGTAAACATATTCTTCAGGTGAAAATATCGACACTCAATTTCATGATTTATGGAGAACTCTGAATATTGATATCAAAGTTCGAATGGTTGGATTTTGGGCCAAATTGTTAGAACCTTTACCTAATAAATGAAATAATAAAATGTATAAGATAGTTAAAAACTATATTACTCAATAGACTAATTGTATTAAACATATCCTTGATGAATGTAATCTAATACTTATATTTGAAAGTCAAGAATTCCAAAGTAACAAATAGTTGAAAAATACAGTTTTTCATACACTCAAAGATAAATTCAATAATAAATGGAAAAGTGGTAATTTCAATCCACCTAATGGGACGAATTACAGAATCTATTAACATGACTTAGTATTAGGAAATATTTTGTAAATTTAGAATTTGTAATGTCCGATTGAATGTGGTAGATGGAATAACATTCCAAGAGAAGATAGAAAATGTATTCTTTGCGACCTGAATGAAATTGGAGACGAATATCATTATTTGTTTAATTGTAATGATCTAAATAACTTTCTTCTTCCTAATGTCTCCCTTGACAATGCCTCACTTTTGGCCATTTGTTGAGCGTTCGCCCCTGTGAGGAAGGTTTTGGGTTCTGTCCCCTGGCCGAGACATACCAAAGTCTTTAAAAATGATAGTTTCTACTCCTGCTTAACGCTCAGCAAATTAGGAGTGGGACGACTGGTTCGCCCGTTGTCAGTATAATGTGACCGGGTGGGGCGTCCTGCTGGGTGTCTTCGGCAGTATGTTTCAGTGAGGTAGCACTATAAAGTCGGCATCAGTTCCGCGCTATCACAAGGAGACAAACACGAACATATCGCAGCCTCCCAAAATACACACACATACACTACACGCATGCATCTTGCACACAGGGGAGGCCGTCCTTAAATGACCTTAGCTATTAATAGGACGTTAAACAAAATCAAACAAACAAACAAACAAAATTTCGCTTATAAAATTCCTTAAGCACATAATTGAGCGAATTAACACTGTCCATTAACACCATGATTTGTTTGTAAATTGCTATAAGGGTGTATATGTAAATTCTCTACACTGTAACCAATTTGCTAGTATAAAACTTGTCACTTACATTGCAAACATGTATTTATCCTGAAAAAAATCCTTATGGCTTTAAGGAATATTTGTTTCATTAGTTTAATTTAAAAAAATAAAAACAAACAAATCGTCACTTAAAATTAAACTAATTGTCAGGTTAGCTGTCTGCTAAATGTAACTAGTTTAGAATGAAAGGGAAAGATTACTGGATGCCACATAGTTGAAATTGTATATATGTACCGCCTTATATAGTACTGTTTTAATCCCTGACAATTATTGATACTATACATGTAGCTTTCAAGTATGGATAATAATATTATTTAACAAATTTTTAACAAATTATTTCTTATTGAGGTATATAAGTTATATATTAAATAATTGTAATCCATGAACTTTCCGGCTTCAACAAGTCATCTCAGCTACAGAGATTCGAACTACATACCTCTTGATGATAAAAGCAGTGCATTACCGGTCATGATGTAATAAGTATTATTGCTTTCCATCGAAAGAACTTTGATTAGTTTTAAAATCCTTTTACTCACTATAATGTCCCGCACCCTGTAATTGTTTTGTAGGATTAAGACAAGTTTTAATAAGATCGAAATATGTAAAGAAAAATATCAGGAAAATATTTTTAATGCCTGAATACGATGTTATGATAGCGAACGAAGATGATAAAGATAATGTAATGTTGTCTTTTTATTGATGTTTAGTAGATTATTAGTTCTAAAAGTGTTTCGTGTTATTTTCCCCCCATGTTTGCGAAGTTTGCCATATTGCCTTCAACTTGCAGATAACTTCTAACGGCGAATAAAAACAGAAGTAGAACAATGATGAAGGTATAAATGAATGTAACATTAACATTATTGTTGAACACCAGCTTTACTTAATTTGTATAATCACGATCAAGCTCTAAGCTTAGTTTAAACTTTATTTTATTCAAGTATTTCGATTATATGTATGCAATTTATATAAATATATATATATAACATGTTGTAACAAAACACATGGTACAAAAAAGGAAATAGAAACAATTGTCTTAGACATTTATGTAAATCTATCCCATTATCATAAACTGCAGAATATATTCAGGATGGACAACATATTGTTATCAATGAAAATACATACAATAACACAATCAATGACAATAGTTTGAACAAGGAGAAAGAAAAGGAGATAATTAATGGTGTAGGGCTGGTTTTTAAAGGGTTTTACTTGTTGTTACATACGTACAATTCGGCTTTAAGCCTATACTTATGAAATATTAAATCATAAGGAAAATCTGTTCTTTTTTAATATGTAATCGGTGACAGCTAGGAAGATAACATTATTTACTTGTAATGGCAGTTTCTCGTTTACAAACGGTAAAATATCTATTGTAATATTATAAGGCAAAGAATAAATACTGCCTTCTTATGTCGTCGTATAAAGAAAGTGAGCAGTGTTTTCAACTTGACCGCATAAACATAGCGGAGATTGAACAATACTCTTACTAAATAAATGACTGTTTGATACATTTACCCTTACGGGTTCCAAAAGTCTAGTGGATTGGTAATTTCCTAGCTCTAAGCTTGTTACTCAAACACAATCCTCTTGGATATTTTAGATTTATTGTACTTCTTTATTCTTCAATAGATATTGTTAAAATTGAATATACCAAAATATCGGTAATTTTTGTAACCGCATGAATTATAGCTTTGTTTATGCAGGGAAATATTAACTCTTCTCACACATGAACGAGTTATTTCGCGGAATTATATTATTTATATATTTACAACGCTTAAAATGGGCCTAAAAAACCGCAAGGTTCACAGTACTTAGTTCTTCTAAATTATTATTTAATTTCATTACGCTAAGTTCATAGGTAGGGGGAAAAATGGAGTATTTTACCTAACATTTTAAGTATTTCATAATATTTTCACCTATATTTTTTTCTATTCAAAAACAAATTATGGCCTAGTGCATTTGCATACGTTATTATAGTTTATCATTATTATTTTCACGCACCAGTGAAGCATCTATTGTCTTGTTTGACATGTTATTTCGTTAGAAATGTGGTTTCATCTGTGTCCTATTTAATATTATTATTATATTCATATGTCCCAGATGTCAGTAGTGGATTGGCGGCAAATTTGCAAACGACGCGACGTTGTCTGAGAAACCTAACCTTCTTTAGCCAATGGTAACGCCTAGATATCGGTTGAACCACGTGTCGTTCATTTATCACGAATGCAATAGGCTAATTATATCACGTGACTTTTCCGAACCGAAAAGCACCAAGCAGTCGGACATAAAATCACAATTCACTTTTCACTAATACGTCGTAATAAGTTCCATGAAATCATAGTGTTGCATAAAGCTTATAGACTTGAATTTTCGACAAGTTTTGATCTTCGAACAGGACTGACCCCCGTCACCAAAACTTTTAATATGGTATAAACTTGTATATTTTTTCTTCGTCAACAATACACGTGGTTTTAGGACATACTACCACCAGATTTGGAGTATCGAGTACGTTCTTAGAACTAAGAAGCCTGTGCTATTACAGCATCAAGATGTAAAGGTATGTAAGCGTATGATGATATATTGTCGATATTTTACTATGGTCACTGAACAAAAATTCAAATCAGTTATCTACAAGTTTTATTTATATTTCGTGTATTAATCTGGTCGTCGTGTATTAATCTGGTCGTAGATCTAAATGTAGTTATGAACTATATATACATTAACGTAAGGATTTTTGAAAAAAACTTTATAGACAGAGAGGCACTTAATGATTACAAAACATGCTTTTAAGCCTATCTTTAACCATCGTACTGGCAATATTCCAATACCTTATATAGTAGTATTGAAGTATCTTGTATCAATACGAGAAAGTGCCACGAATCACAAAACAAGACAATCATAATCTGTATCATACGATTGTAGTCCACATAAAAACTCATATTTTTGAAGTAAAATACAGTTGAGTATCAGGATCAAAGTTGGGAAATGGGAGCAAAGTTTGTAAAGGGTTCAATATATCGGGTAACAAAAAACAAAACAAAAACATAAAACGTTTCGGAATGAGAAGGCGGAATGATATGTGAGTAAACCGGACTTGAAATTAACACGAATAATAAATTGTTAATTTGGCTCGGAGCCCGGCACGGTAGCCGTTACTTTGTTGATGCCGCCCCGACAGCCTGGGCTTTTAAAAACCTGGGTGGGTACCCCTTGTCCCCCTAGCCTAACGTAAAGTAGACAGTGTAAAGAGTATTCAGTTGAAGAAATTATGAAATTATAATGAAAATTGACTGAATTATATCGATTTGAAATGGGTAGTATCATAATTGTTAATTTGGCTAGGAGCCCGGCAGTGTAGCCGTGACTTTGTTGATGCCGCCCCGACAGCCCGGGCTTTTACCTCGGTGGGTACCCCTTGTCCCCCTAGCCTAACGTAAAGTAGACAGTGTAAAGAGTATTCAGTTGAAGAAATTATGAAATTATATTGAAAATTGAGATAACTTAGTGGCAGTACCCCTAGCGAAATATAGACTGAAATTACATCGATGTGATTGGGGTAATTGTGATATTTTCGAAAGCTTTATTTCTATTTATTTTAGATTCGTTGACCAGGATCTACCCCGATGACCATGTGGAACTTGTAAGAGGAAATGTCACTTGAATTCAATTGTATGTGGATTGTGTAACTGCTGGTTTCATGGGCACTGTCAAGGATTGTCCCAGGTCAGTATGACACAGTTAACTGACATATCTATTGATTACGTGTGTAGAAAATGTTCGCGCCCGAATGGACCTTTCGATTTCAATGCTAGTCTACGTCGTCTGAGCAACGCGGCCCAACTGGGCTTCAATAGACTGCAGAGTGCCACCGTTCTGGAAGCAATACTCGTCGGAGCAGTCCTGTTCCTGAACCCGAGTGTGGCGTAGACGTTCATCAACGGAGAGATAGAATTGCGACACAAATTCTTAATGACCATCGACTCGGTACTGAGCATTACCCCGCCGCAACGAGGATGGATGGTAATTGCTTTTACCACGCGCTCTCACAACGATTGATTGGAAATACTAACGTATCTACCGATCCGTGTATCCACCTGTCAATGGACTGTCGGACATTTGTGTGGAGATCATGAACCGAACATTTGATCCCAGCGGTACCACTAGTTCCAAGAAAGATCCAATGCTCATAATGTGGACATCGATGCAGAGGCCAATAACGAGGAAGATCTGGACACCCGACCATTTTGTTCCTCTGATTCCTTTTTACCGCGCACCAGAGAAAGTTGTATTGGATGACTCTCTTACGAAATCTCCACCGTCAAGGAAGATGACTTATGCAGAAGCTGTTTCGCCTAAAAGATCATCTGCAGTGACAATGGACCCAGTTGTCAGTCCAAACGTCCTGCATACCGAAATAAATGATGCGCCGTCCAAAACAGCCGCAGTGTGCCATGCCCAATCGCAACACATCGAAAAAGACCCCTCTTCTACAAGGATTTCATCTGTTGACAGTTCCGATTATTCGACGAATCGAACATCACCAATTCCTTCTTCGATAGGCGACCATTCAAGTAAAGTTAAACAACTGCACGCAAGCACTGCAACAGGTAAGTTATCACCACAAGTAAGACATGGACCCCTTTGTACATCTACCCCCAGGACTTTACCTCACTTGGCAAAAGCATCCACCGATAAACCTAAACCAGCACTTTCCGATTTTTGGAGTGACCACAAAGTCGTTACGAAACCTCACATGACTACGCTCACGCCCGATGACACTACTGCTACAGTTCCAAATGCAAGTAAGAAACTCAACAGACAACACGGTGTAAGTCAGCTGAAAGCAAACGCAAGCAAGAAGCCAAAGCCATGGAGGCCTTTCCTACCAGATACAGACGACACTACTTAGGTTGAAAATGTTTCTTCATCGTCCGAATCACCGAAAAGGAAAAATGTCCGTCCAAACGATACAATCGATAGCCTATCGCATTCGCTACCGGAGAGATCAGCATCACCTGTTTTTAAAAGACGAGTCAGGCCTACAAATACCCGACTGGAGCCCCAAAGAAAAGCAACTGGAAAACTCAAGCATGACCGTTTCCTTGGCGTTGATGTTCTTATTAGCCATCTAATGGATACCGATCTAGACGCTATCCCGCGAGGAAAGAAAGAAGATGTGTTCTTTGTCATCGACAACCAAGACAACAACGAACGTCAAACCGCAGGAAAGAAAGCATGTTTCACCGACGACTGTGGTGCTTGGAGTTAGGGGTCGACGAAAGCACACTTTTACATGCGTCAAGACGGAAAACTTATATACTTGGAGAAGAAAGATGGACAATTTTATACTCTTCGATCAAAAGCCCGTGAACTTTTACATCCGCAGCCAAACGAGACAGATTTGATCATGTTAAGGAGGTATTATACAAAGCTTAAGAGATCGAGGGATTATAAGAAGAGAATTTCGTGGTTAGACTCAGGACATGTTTATTTAGTCGAATACATTGGTGAGGCACCGGAAGACGTTTCACAACACGAGAATGCAAAGGTGACGGAGCGAGAGTACGTCCGATGCACTGAGCAAACAAAGAGAAGCATTCGGGGAAAAATCAATACACAGCCATCTCGAGAGGTGTATCAAGATATGGTTTTAGAATATTCTGGAGACGTACCGCGAAATCTTAAACAGGTGCAGAATTTGAAATTCCAACAGGAACGCAATGAAAGAAAAACCCCAGGAACCGTACTATCAGATCATCGCCGACGACGTTCTTTCTGTAATCAACGACCTCCATGAGAACCCCTTCGTGCAGCAGATTAATCATTCAAAAGGACAGGCACCAGAAATAATTCTCCATTTGCCAGAGCAGATTGAAGACATCCGAAAGATGTGCACGGCCGGAACGCAACACAAAAGTGTGCTCGAGATCGATAGGACTTTCAACCTTTCAGCGTGCTATGTAACTATATTAGTATATAGGAACACCAACCGTGTCCGATCATCGACACAAACACATCCGATCATGTTAGGACCCATATTTTTACACTGGAACGGCTCTTACCTGTCATATTTCAGATTTTTTTTCTCATATCAAGTCGCTACTTGACACTGATGTAAACGGAACGGTGGGGATTCTCTTGTAATTGGATCAGATGAGGAAAAGGCTATTTTGAAAGCGGTTCGCCATAATTTCCCAACGTCAGAACACGTCCTCTGTACTAGACATATTGAAGAAAACCTGCGAAGACACCTTATTAACAAGATTGGTGTCGATAGGACACAGCAACGCGATATCCAACAGAAGATATTTGGAAAGACAGGTCTTCTTCAAGCCACAGACGAAACGAATTTCCATTTACGCGTTATAGATCTATTAGACGAGTTTGAAGAGAACCTACCAGCATTTGTCGAATACATTCGGAATTTGAGTGCAACCGTTCGCAACCACGTGTTTCTACCGCATCGAAGCAATGACAATGTACCGTTAGACTGGAAGAACAATGCATGCGAATCAATGAATCATCTCCTGAAGCTGTCAACGAATTGGAAAACCCTGAAAATACCTGATCTTAAAGACATACGTCACAAGATCGTGAAACTCCACTATGCAGAAATACGAAGAACTCTGCATGGACAGGGAAACTATGAATTGGCACCATGGATGAAACATTTACGCGTTTCTCAACAACACTGGGAGATTAAGACCATGCTACAGAAAGAGGCACTTTTCCGGAAACTTCTACGAGGCGTTCAGGCTAAACCGAACAAAATCACCTCGACTTACGGCAGATTAACCATTCCAAGAACCACGGCAGATTAACCATTCCAAGAACCCCGCTAACTGCAAAGAAACCAGGTCAACGTAAACGAGTAAAAACTTCGAAGACTTTGACATTTCTCAAGTAACTTACATCCAGATTTACACGGAAAACTTGGTTGAGCAGTTGCGCCCAGGACCGTCATGGCCGAGTGGTATACTCGCTGCTTTCACCGAGCATAACATCTTTTCACAGACATCCCGATTATTACGTGAAAGTTATCTATACCGCACGAAAACTTGGTTGAGCAGTTGCGCCCAGGACCGTCATGGCCGAGTGGTATACTCGCTGCTTTCACTGAGCATAAAATCATTTCACAGATATCCCGATTGTTACGTGAAAGTAATTTAAACCGCACGAAAACTTGGTTGAGCAGTTACGCCCAGGACCGTCATGGCCGAGTGGTATACTCGCTGCTTTCACCGAGTGCAAACTCATTTCACAAATCTCCCGATTGGTACGTGAAAGTTTTCTAAATCGCACGAAAACTTGGTTGAGTAGTTGCGCCCAGGACCGTCTAGGGCCGAGTGGTATACTCGCTGCTTTCACCGAGTGCAAACTCATTTCACAAATCTCCCGATTGTTACGTGAAAGTTTTCTAAATCGCACGAAAACTTGGTTGAGTAGTTGCGCCCAGGACCGTCTAGGGCCGAGTGGTATACTCGCTGCTTTCACTGAGCATAAAATCATTTCACAGACATCCCGATTGTTACGTGAAAGTCATTTAAACCGCACGAAAACTTGGTTGAGCAGTTACGCCCAGGACCGTCCAGGGCCGAGTGGTATACTCGCTGCTTTCACTGAGCATAAAATCATTTCACAGACATCCCGATTGTTACGTGAAAGTCATTTAAACCGCACGAAAACTTGGTTGAGCAGTTACGCCCAGGACCGTCCGGGGCCGAGTGGTATACTCGCTGCTTTCACCGAGCGCAAAATAATTTCACAAATATCCCGATTGTTACGTGAAAGTTTTCTTAACCGCACGAAAACTTGGTTGAGTAGTTGCGCCCAGGACCGTCTAGGGCCGAGTGGTATACTCGCTGCTTTCACTGAGCATAAAATCATTTCACAGACATCCCGATTGTTACGTGAAAGTAATTTAAACCGCACGAAAACTTGGTTGAGCAGTTGCGCCCAGGACCGTCCAGGGCCGAGTGGTATACTCGCTGCTTTCACTGAGCATAAAATAATTTCACAGACATCCCGATTATTACGTGAAAGTAATCTAAACCGCGCGAAAACTTGGTTGAGCAGTTGCGCCGAGGACCGTCCAGGGCCGAGTGGTATACTCGCAGCTTTCACCGAGCGCAAAATAATTTACAGACATCCTGAACAAGTTCATCTACAGTCCGCCTCGTGCGACTATACATTGATGTTTTGAACCGTCTGACATGTACATATGCAACAACACACATTAAATCAATTCATAAATTAGGACCCCAAGGATACCCAGGGAGGCTGTACCAGGGTGGATTACTACTGATCCTCTCAGTAATTGGTGCATACTGAGACTCCAGGAGGTCTGGGGTCTCCCCCTCTGTGCCCCAATCTTTAAAGCAACTCAGCCACAATCACTGTACATTTATTATTCTATACTGCAATGTTATGCCAACTTCTGATGGAATCTGTGATCAGTGCTTGACTGATAATTTGTATTAATTTGAAATAAAAAAAAAAAATCATGATTAGATCGCACTTGTTGTTGTTGCTTTTTCTCTCTTTTCTCTCTCTCCTATTTAGTTTAAACAATATTTCACACTACATAACAATACAGTACAGATACAACGAGGATCGGAAAACAAGCTATAAGCTTATATTAATTCCTCTCCTCTAGTACAGTTGCAGCAATGTACATGGACATTTACACTCATCATTGAAGAGACGGACAAAACATCCTTAAAATAATGGAAAAATAAGNTCTATACTGCAATGTTATGCCAACTTCTGATGGAATCTGTGATCAGTGCTTGACTGATAATTTGTATTAATTTGAAATAAAAAAAAAAAATCATGTTTAGATCGCACTTGTTGTTGTTGCTTTTTCTCTCTTTTCTCTCTCTCCTATTTAGTTTAAACAATATTTCACACTACATAACAATACAGTACAGATACAACGAGGATCGGAAAACAAGCTATAAGCTTATATTAATTCCTCTCCTCTAGTACAGTTGCAGCAATGTACATGGACATTTACACACATCATTGAAGAGACGGACAAAACATCCTTAAAATAATGGAAAAATAAGACAGTTATACATTATTTGATTGGTAGTAAATGACATTGACAACGAGCCGTTACTTAGTAAAGAATAGAAAGAAAATTGATTGATAAAGATTCCTAAGGAATCACAGAGAAATAGTTACCTCAGTGGTGTAAAGGAAAACTAATTTAGATATGCAATAGCCATTAAAATCTGCTGCTGTTGACGATAAAGTTCTGCACGGAAAGCCGGGAGCTTACATTGCTGTTTTAGGAAGTTAACAAGAGTACCTCGGATACCAGATTTGTAACTCATTAGTGTATTCATGCAAAAAATACATTGTTGAAATGTAAACATACATTGTTGAAATTCATACATTCCGATGACGTCAGGTTGTTGACTGACAGGACGGCTGGATTGTGTGTTCATTTATATACGTTTACTTTGATGACATAAATGGACGCGTTTTATGTTAAGAAAAAGGCTATATAAGGATTAACTTTCTATTCAGTTTAGGTTATCGGGTGATAACTACAATGGAACCCGGGTAAATTATTTCTTCTTTATCGGCTTCGCCGATTATTTATCACCCGATAACCTAAACTAAATAGAAAGTTAAACCTTAAATATTATAACATGAAACATGTACTCAGAAGGGATATTCTTACGACAGTACAGGGAAGATAAAGTTCCATTTAATTACAATTATATAAGTTATGATTAAAAAAA
>NW_018480003.1:272343-284739 GCF_002113885.1 Mizuhopecten yessoensis | reverse complement strand
TTGCATAGCTATACCGACAACACGGCCAGCAAGGCAGGGACTATAGACTGCCTCACCTGTACGGGCTTCGCCGGAGCGCGGCTACATCAAAGGGAATACCGCTGTGCGAGTGAGCGGGACAACGACTTAATTTTCGGGGGCCAACGACCAGTTTTCGGGAACAAAGGCACAATCTTATTGAATTGTTATGTTCCTGAAAATTGGTTGTTGTCCCTGAAAATTGGTTGTTGTTCCTGAAAACTGGTCCATGTCCCGACAACTTGGATATGGTTTTTAAATTTAAATGGTGCTCCGCTAATTTGGAGAGTGTTTCCGTAATTTGGGCCATGCAAATATGATTTAGATTGTACATCATTAAGTTAGCCATGCATAGATTATTTAGCTGGTACGTCATTAAGTTGGGTCATGAATTTATGATTTAGATTGTGTTTTGTAAAATTCAATGCTAATTGAAGTTTACTGGTATAATAAGGTAGATTAAGTCGTAGAATTGATTTTTTCGCCCTTAAGTGTTTCTCAGTGGAAGTAACTAGTTTCAAAACAACATAACTATGCCAAAAAATTACGTATTCTCCTATTTTTTCACTGGTGTTATATATACATCAGCAACTGAACGATTAAATTTTTTCTGGTTACGTTTAAATCTAGCTAATGGTAAGATTTTTGTCACCATTGTGTTAGTAACACATACATCTTAACAAATACAGGGTTTTTATTGACTTAACGATAAAGATGAAAGCCCGGGCGGTCCCGATGTAGCGAAGTATCTAAAGGTAGATCAGCATAAATATTTTTATCATAAAGATATTTTCACACTGTCTTTTATTTTTTATTTCTCATTCATTAAATAACCCGAGTAAAGTACTTCGATTAAATCAACTTCACAGGGTAACGCCCGGGCAGTCCTAATATTGTAAATAACAAGTCCTGCAGTGTTGGTTAACTTCAAATTACAATAACTTATTATGAACATATTTGGATATTTCTTGCAGTTTTGTATTTTTCGTTTCTAAAGCTATGAGAATAAGTTAATTCAGTACAGTTTACTACACATGTGAAAGCCCGGGCGGTGTTTGTATTGCAAATAACAAACGTCTGGCGCTACTCCAGCGGGTTGTTGCGATGTTACAAAGTTCAAATAACCATAACTCGGTCAAATTTAATTATTTTTTCACCATTTTTTTATCACTACATTCATACTGTTACAAACAATGCAAAAAATACAATAATAATGGTGTATAAGTGGAGACAAACGCCCGGGCGGTCAATTTATCACTAGCGGGGTATACCGGGCTGTACCGGACTGTAATTAGTAGGACCGCAGGAAACTACGGCTGTATCGGCGAAGCGACAGAAGTTCCATTACGACAAAAATGTAAAAGAAAAATCTTACGATGTTGGAGATAAGGTGAGGGGATTTCAACACAAAATAATAGTAGGGACCAAAGCCAAATTAGCTCGAGATTGGAACGGACCTTGGACAATAGTCGAGCGACTCAGCGATGTAGTTTACAAAATTCGCCATTCCGAAAAATCAAAACCTGTTGTAATACACGGGGACAATTTGAAGCCATACAGTGGGTACAGTGACGGACCGAGAAACCAAAACAGGGGACAGCGGGGTCACCGCTAGCCCAGCTGGGACCCACACCCATATAAAAAAGTTACCTGAGCGTTTGGACGCGCCTGGTCCACCGGCTGACCAGTTGACACCCCCCGTTGTCAGGACAACGCGCACTGGACGAGCCGTGATAAAACCACAGCGATATCGGTAGGTACACCATTTAAGCACCGTGGATTATAAACGACAAATCAAAAACCAACGAGCAGCACTAATGAGGATAATGAAAGATAACGTTAAGCCGGAGGCAGTAGAAGAGGGACCGGGGACCGGCGATGGGCAGGCCGACATTCTAGAAAGACTCCTTCCCGACTATGATGAGGATCTCATCAATCTGATCAGGGAACTTTATGAATACGAAGACGGCCGTAGTGACCAATCTGAGCCCGCAAGTCCAGCGTCAACGTGGGCTTACGCCACCAGTGATGCAGGTAGCGGAGTGTCGCAGGGATACCCCAGCCCGGAGTTAGTGGAGGTTTACCCACCGGAACCATCAAAGCAAGAGGAGTGCACGTCGACCAAAGCGGTGACAGTTACATTGACCAAGACTGTCACCAAATATACTGACGGGACAGAGGAAACAAAAAGGACCTCCGAAGTGTCATTTGCAGAAGGTATAGAACTTCGGGAACTGGACATGTCTCAAATATGTCGAGACATTCTGGATCAAATTAGAGACAACGCAAGTAACTAAAAAAAAGAAACAAAACTTTGTGTAATTCGGCCATAGAAGACTTAATTTAAATTTGGACACTTGCGATTTGTGATAAAAGCGAACACTGTGATAATTTGGTGGACAAAAACTGTTAGGAAAAAAACCCCTCGGATAGTTCAATTTCGGACGGGAAAAATAAATACATTCAGCCACTAATTGCCATTAATGGACGCCGACCCCTGGGGGGATGAAGACAGGATCCGGAGGACAGTGCTTTCCTAATAAAGAAAGATATAAACGTAAATAACTTTAGCCCGGAACGGTGAATGTAAATTTATGACTCTTTTGGATTTTATTAATACCAAACATTGTGTTTTGCAGTAACATGAACTTTCGAATTGGATTATTATATGGATGTACTTTTACCGCTAATTTTCGGATGAACACTTGAATAAACGTTAATTTTGACGTTACGCTTCACCATTGGATTAAATTTACATTGGATTAACGAACTGTGATTTAAATTAAGCTGTGCTTTGATGCTGTCAGAACTGAACTGTGATACCAAAAAGTGACTGGATAACAATACATTAACTGTGACATTTAACATTATTTATTTGGATTATTTCATAGCATTTTGGATGTATTTCCGTAAAACAAGGTAACGTACGTTGTATACATAGAGATATAAATAATTTACTAGGGGTATGGGTGGATTTTATCGTTGAAACCATTAGTATAGTATACACTAAGGGATATGGATATATATAGATATATGTAACGTAGTAACACGGTAGGATAACGTATATAGGAGTTAGCAAAATATAGGGAATACGGGTGGATTTTAAATTGTTGATAACATATTTTTACCGGTGGCTTGGACACATCGTATATACCTATGATGTCTTAGTTCAACTTGTTTTCATATTATAGACTAATATATGTTGAATGTAAAATTATGTTTGAATGCTAAACCACAGATAACATGTCCATGACAGTTATCAAAAAAAAGAATACGGATTGAAAGGGTAGTGAAAGACATGAATGAAGTACGGAGATAAGATATTCAGTAAGTTGTGAAACATGTACATGTACAAAGTATAGGTATATAGTCAATGTTATAATGTTCGATTATATTAGGATTAAATAGTAAGTTATTGTTTGTACGGTTTCGAATCTATTTTTTTTTTTTTTTTCATTTCAACAAATTTTATTGACAAAGTTGATACAAGTCAATTGAATGGAATAACAGGCAAAGCCTATATAAATTCTCTCCAGTGGTGGCTTAATGAACGGATTCAGTTGTTTTTATTTGATTTAATTAATACATCAATTTTGAAATGAAAATTATAAAAAAAAAGTTTTAAAGGGATGTAACTCCTTCTTAATTAACATAACTGAAATACAAATACATTCACACTTCTCACATCACACACAAAACACTTCCACAGGTATTATTTATTTTTATAACATTTTACAATTTATATAAGCTATATAGCTATCAAATCACACAGATATTGGCGGACATTGACCAAAAGTCCATGTGCAAATATATGCACAGGTCACAGTCGCCAAAACTGTTAAGTTATTATAATTTTATATGCAAACAGATAGCTAGTCAATGTGTAATTCAATGTATAAGATGGAAACTGTAAAACGAGCCAGATTGAACAAATCTTACAACAAACAACAACAAACAAACATGCTCAACTTAAAACTCCTATGTCCGTAGAAAAATACCATTTAAAGAAAAGTAGGTAAAGTTACTTATTTGTGGAGTATAATTGAAATAGGAATAATAAAATATAAAAGTATAAAGTATAAGGTCATGGCTGGTTAGATGGTATAGAGATTAAAACGCCTCGATTTACCAATAAATTACTGTACATCATTAAGTTTCTAATCTATGTGAATGGTTCTAGTGCTAAAAATCATTTTCAATGATTTATTATAATATTTAAGTTCGTGAGGACACAAACTTTGATGAAGGAGGGGATAGTGTAATGACTCGTAGAATACGGACAGTAATGATATATAGTAGTACTGATATTTATTTTGTGAGCGCTAAATATAGAAGAGGCCAAGGTACGGCCGTGGATAAGTTAGGTAACTTCTAAAGTACTGGTCAAGGCTTAGAAGAAATCAATAATGTCCACTTGCACAGCATCACCTCATCAACACGTTGACCAATGGTCGCGTGAGTTAATTTTAGCACCTTTAAATACTGGGGTCATATATAATGAAAAGTGCGCAGTACTATTGGCAGAGTTACGTTTTATTAGGAGTAGGATACATGTAGTTTAGCTAGTTTTAGTGTTTTTAGTGATATTGTAGAATGGAGACAGAAAGTGGATGTTGTGTGAATGGACTGTAAAGGAAACGTATGGAGTACGGGAGATAAATGAACGTGTTGTGAACCGTGTATGGATTTCTATGAACTTTATTATTTCTTGTGTCTGTTCTCTATCGCACCACAATTCCATCCCAGGACAAACACGACGCCTTCTATACCAGGAGCGAGCGTTACACTTCTGTGGAAATTAAAAATTACCTGCTGTTTGTTGTGGGCAGAAGGTAAATCTTTAAAAATCTTCTTCTCAACCAATAGAAGGATTTTGATCAAATTTGTTCCAGAGCATCTTTGGACAAAGGAGCCTAAAGTTTGTATAAACGGAGGGTGTGGCCCCTCTGGGGGCAGAGGGGCGGGCCCAATAGGGATAATAGAGAAAAAAGTTCTCCTACTATAGAAATGAAGGGATTTGAACCAAATGCAGTCTGAAGCATGCTTAGGGACAAAAGAATCAATTTTGTATAAACTGGGGTGTATGGACCCCCTTTTTTTAGTGCAGATGGGTGGAGCCCATTAGTGGAAATAGGGGAAAATGGGTAAATCTTTAAAAATCTTCTGCTTGTCAACTATTAGAAGGATTTTGACTAAATTTGTTCTAGAGCATCTTTGGACAAAGGAGCCTCAGATTTGTGTGGCAGAGGGACTGGGCGTAATAGGGGAAATAGAGGTTTTTTTCTCCTTCTATACAAGTGAAGGTGCTTAGGGACAAAAGAATCAATTTTGTATAAACTGATGTGTGTTGGCCCCCTTCTTTGTGGCAGATGGGTGGGGCCCATTAGGGGAAATAGAGGAAAATATTAAAGATCCTTTTCTTTCTGTACCGTACCGTTGAAGGGATTTTAACAAAACTTGTTCTAGAAAATCTTTGGGCAAAGGGAATTTAATATCAATAAATGGAAATTGCCCAATAAACCTGTAGGTTACTTAGCAGGTTTTAAATTGAAAAATAAAATACCAGGTGAGCTATTAAGGCCCCTGCACCTCTTGTTTTCTTTGCATTTATGAAGTTAACACTTACTCTTTTTGTGTCGCCTGCGAAAAGCTGGTGACACATAGGTATTGCTATGTCGGTGTCGGCGGCGTTGTCCGCACAGAGGTTTTCGTGCGATAACTTGAGTTTCACTGGGCCGATCAAACTCAAACTTCATGCAGTGCTTCCTTTTCAAAAGTGCTTGTTTGGGATTGCTTTTCAGGTCCGAAGGTCAAAGGTCAAGGTCACTGTTACTTTAAATAGAAAAAAAAATCATGCCATAACTTGAGTTTCCTTAGGCCGATCAAACTCAAACTTCATGCAGTGCTAAGCACAATCTCCCAGCTTCCTACGCAGGCGACACATCCACTTCCGTGGAATTCTTGTTTGTTCTTTTTCTCTTATACGGTTGTGGATTGTGTCTCTTCTTTTCATTTTCACGTTCTGTAACTGCAGGATTACTTCTCTTTTGTTGTTTTGATAATGGTTTCTTTCTCACGGCTTTGCTGCTATCGCCTCTTCTTTTCATTTTCACGTTCTCTTACTGCAGGATTACTCCTCTTTTGCTGTTTAGTGTCAGTTCAGACACCGCGATTGTGCTTGTTCTCTCGCTTTTGTTTGTTCTCTATTTCTCTAAATTCAAATGTAAGCCTCTGTTGTTGTTTATTGATTTTCTCCTGTATACGGCTTTGTTGATTGTCTCTCTTACGTTTGTTTTCTTTTTCTGTGAACTTCATATTTAGTCTTTGGATGTGCTTTCTTTTTACCTCACTCAATCTGTTTTCCTCTCGCTTGAAATCTTTACCTTTGTGTTCCACTTGCTGTGAGTTTCTTTTGATATTGAATCTCCTTCATCACCTTTTCCTGAATAGACAGAGGTTGTGGTACTGTTGTTTCCTGCTCCACGTCCAAAACCACTTCATAATGATTAACATAGGGTGTGCTTTTTGTACACTGCCTCATTATAGAGCTGAAGGTTTTTTTTCTATAACCTGTCCTGTATGTTTCAGCCAATGCCATTCCGCCGTTTGTGTTGACCGAGAGTAAACAAAAATATCTGTGTGAAGGAGTTGTGCCATAGCAAATATTTCTGTTTCAGTGGCCCAGGTTGTTGTTTGGTCCATTTTGGTTTGCTTTATATGTTGTGATATGGTGACATTGGCAGGAAGAAGCACCTGAAACCGTCTTTCATTACTCAGCATATGTTGAATAAGAATGTCTCTCATGTGGTGAAAGTCTTTTCACTAACAGTAATAACATATGACATACACCTGAAAAAGTAGTTTCCATCCATGCCAATGCCTTGTATGAGATGGGGTTGTGTGAGCGGTTTCAGATTGGTTGTGGTGGACAAAGGTTGTGTACAATTTAAAGATAATTTATTACAATGTTGTTGTTGCCATTCATAAGAGGTAAATGTAAATGATCTTTGTTCCTGTGGAGAGTGTAATATTGCAATGTCATTCAATTGTGGAGACAGCACTTGCTCTTCCTAAGTGTTCACTTCGTAAAGTTCAGTTTTCTTTTTGTAACATACATTTGGTTTCTGTGCATCGGCAACAGGGTCAGGTTTGGGTATGTGTTGAGGTTGTGGTTCCTTGTAGTCATCAACTGTTTTCTCCTGAAACAAATTTGGGCAGATGTGTGGATTTTTTTCCTGATATGATACATAGAGTGTCATAAATCTGTGCAATATGCACATTTATGGTTTTTCAAATTTGTCCTGGTTGCATATATATGTAGACACAAAGAACATTTATGAGTTGTTGTCGTGGGAGTAGGATGATGTTGGTTTACTAAAGCAGCAGTGATGTAGAGACTTCCTTTGGTATGAGGAATAAAGCGTTTTGCATCCATTGCAGAAGGAACATTTTTGCATGATGTTTCCGAGGTGTAGGACCGATTGCACAAAGAACATGTAAATACTCTTTTGCATTTGTGTTTCAGTAATAGATCTTTTTTATTGAAGAGTTTTCAACAAGTATTGCATTGGTGTTTTAGAAAGTTTGCTCTGCATTTGTAAGCTTTGTATCATTCCGAGCACTTAAATTCTGTATTACCATAGTAGATATGCGCTCCTTTGTTTCACAGGAGAAAATTAAATGAAGTCATGCTGGGAAAAGAATAAATTTGTTCTTAACAAAAAATGGCTTACACATATATGATTACTTTATTGATTGTATAATTTAAATTGCAAATATGATATTTTATACTTGAACAAATAGAAAATTTGTTTGTTTGTTTGTTATGGTCTCATGTGAATACCACATGGCATGAGTAAATTTTATGCAACTTTTGTAATTATTACTATATATAAATGAAGGTAATTATATGTAATTAATGAAATAGAAAGGGGTAACACAATTAAAAACAAATGGAAGAAAGGGTCTTACTTAGTAGATACATTAGCATGAAATAAATATACAAAGTAATATAGATGCCAATACATACAATGTTAACAATGGAACAATTTTATAATTCTCAACTTTATTTTAATGTATGAGGGTAAACAATCAAGAGTAAATTGTGAATTAAACATGAATGTTTGGTGATGGCAGTGTGATGAGCAGAGAACATAAGAAACTTAGGAATGAACAATGGTTATCATAATGTTATTAACTTGAATTTCCCACCAATTGTATGTTACAAGTGTGACACTGGGTTCTGTCATGCAACAATTAAAGATTATAATATGACTGCTTTCCTAGCAGATCCCAGATTAGGCCAAGTTACCTATATGAGGTGGATAAAGGTATAGGGCCAATCTTGGATATAAAAGCATTTGTATTATGATATTGGTATCATATATATTGATGTTTAAAAATAGAAACTCTTCAAAAGCAATGACTTTTCCTTTTCATGTTGCCATTTTTCTGTCGCTTGACACTGCTAAAATGCACACATCTTTTTTAAAAGCGAGCACAATCATCATATTTCGGTTGATATTCATACATCATTACACGAGCGAGATATATGAACGGTTGGAGTATTATTAGAAATGAGAATGAAGTTATTATTATTATTATTGAAAATATGTCCATCATTAAAATGTCCAAATCACCAATCGTATCTGCACACTGGAATGTGTCATGCAATAAAGGAAAACATATCATTCATTAGTATCTCCCAATCACGAACAGCATTTGTTGAATGTGAAACTGGATTCTGTGATAATAAAAAGAACATGGTGGTNCGACTTTATAGTGCTACCTCACTGAAACATACTGCCGAAGACACCCAGCAGGACGCCCCACCCGGTCACATTATACTGACAACGGGCGAACCAGTCGTCCCACTCCTAATTTGCTGAACGTTAAGCAGGAGTAGAAACTGCCATTTTTAAAGACTTTGGTATGTCTCGGCCAGGGGACAGAACCCAAAGCCTTCCTCACAGGGGCGAACGCTCAACAAATGGCCAAAAGTGAGGCATTGTGAAGGGAGACATTAGGAAAAAGAAAGTTATTTAGAAAGGAGAGAAGAGATAAGGTCCCAAATTTAGTCGCCTCTTACGGTCAGGGATTTGTGTGAAGACATGAAAAGAATTTGTTGAATTTTGAGATGAATCATGTGAAGGCAGTGAAGGTATTTATAAATGTAAAACAAATAGGTGTTCTTACTTGACAATAGCTGAAATGGTTTTTTTTTCTTCATTTGATTAGAAACAGTAAAGCAAATTTCAAAAATAAAAATAAATTGATATACATTTAAAATTTGATATTCAAAAAAATGAATACAAATTTCAATTATTTTTTTGATTGGTGATCGGCCTTAAAATATGTCTTGAGACTGACTGGTGTGACTTCTTTTTTTCATCAAAGCCTGTTGATGGTGTTTCATCAGTCGATGGGGACGCAAGCAGACAATGGGAATCTGCAAGTTGGTCTTGAAGACCTTTGATGATATTGCTTTGATTGATATTATTGCTTTGATTCGCTGCTTTTGAATTAGATTGGGAAATTTTGTTTTTTAATTTTGCATTTTCTTCTTTTAGCTGCTTCAATTGTTCATTTTCTTTTCTTAACTTCTCTTCTTCCCCTCTAGCAGTGGCATCTTTAAAGGAGGTCGTTCCCTCACCGACATTGTTAGAGTTTATTTTAAATAGCGAGCCTAAGATTTGTAGTTCCACTGTCTCCAAATTAGCAAGATCGGATCATTGTTATGCTTTCCATAGTTTCAGGATGGAGTCACTTTGTCTGCAATTAATACAAAAATAATTGAAATATGCGAAGTACACAAAAAAAAGTACCACATGTATTACATACTTGCCAACTGTTTCAATTTAGGTTATTTTTTTGAACCAGTGAGTTTGCTAAACTATTCCTATATTCCAAGATGTAACAATTTTTATCTGAAAACCCCCACACAGAAAATGTCATTTTAGGGTAATTTTTTGTACTAGGGGGTATGTACCTGAAATATGATCATATTATAATTTTCTTTGGACATGCAGTGAATCATAACCACATCTTATTTAAGATTCCCAATTTCACGGAAAAGGACATATACTTATACAATGTTGTATACTTTCCAGGTACATTACTGGTCAATAGAAGAAGAAAAAGCAGGGGCGGGGGATACATTCATGTTAACGGGTGGTCTCTAACTTTTGACGGTAGGTCTTGAATCAAATTACAATTCAGGAATAACTAGAACTACGTTGTCAATGGCACACCATCGAATATTCCGCGCGGATGACTTGACCCCTATGCCCAAAATATAAATAATATACTTTCAACCAATCAAAACGTTTGTTTCTAACCACCTTTGGACACCTTCCCACATTTTGTGAGTGAATTTTATTGGTTTATATTTATGATCTATTTTTAGCTGTAATGTCTATACCAGGAGCACAAAGACCCAACCAGCATAGCTATCCAGGTCATTGAGGTACGCAGTCACTGACATTTGTACAAAGATAAATGACTGGTAGGATACGTGACAAAAAAGTAACCGTCATCGCCCGGTTTCTCCGATATACTGACCGCCCTGAAAAACTTCCGAGGAGGATTTTTTTATATAACATCTCAAGTCGGAGTTAATGTCGAGAACTCCAACCGAGGAGACGATCTCATCTTCATCGCGGACCCAAGATCCGACATCAGGGTCCTAATCATCCGAATCGTGTAACTGGAACCATCCACGTGTAATGACTAATTTTTAACAATTAAAACCGCTTCACGGTGGATATGTATATGAAACTTTAAAAAAGTGCTGGTTTCTCCTTACTTATGGTGTTCGTTTGTTGTATTTTTTGTGTGATGTCATACATGGTGTTGCGTGAACATGATCGTTATTGAAGTTTAAAAATATCCGAACATCTGAATTATACCGTGAATCAGGGCCACGTTATATGTTTATATGTACAAATACATGTATAATTGTGTACACTTTACCCCTAAATATGTTACAATTATTGATAAAATGTATTATACGCTTTAAACTGTGAATAAAAATGTGAATATAACACGTTATATATCTGTCATATACCTGTACTGTATACAGTCTATAACGACACTGTGTAGTAATCCTCAAAAGTCGTGTCAACTCGTCTCCCCGGTGTATATGTACATGTTTATGAAATTTAAAAATGTGCTGAATTTTCTTACTAATGGCGTTCTTTTGTTGCATGCATGATATTTCGTGTGAATCGGGGCCAAATGTTGATTATATATTTTGATAACATAAAAAGATGGTTGTACAGGGTTATCATAATTCAATATCATATTACGATAATGTTATATTGGATATCAGAACTGTATACTTTACCCATATATACGTTACAGATACTGAAAAAACGTACGATACGTTTATGCACTTCGCTTATTATAGAATTTACAATTCTATGTCCAGTATATATGACGTATTGCCCACATTCTATGGATATCAAATGTAATTAGATCAAATTGAGCTAGAACTGTAAGCCAAAGGCAGACTGATACCCCCGCTCCTATATAAACCAGAACTGTACGCTAAAGGCTTACTTATGCAAATCAATATAGTCTCCAACCAGTAATGAGTTATGGTAATCACTATTTTATTAAAAACAAAAAATACACATGAGGCATAACTCCATAAAAAAGGGTCGAAATCCCATACTAAAATGCCGGTGCACACAAACAGTCTGCTCCATTCACCTTATTGGTAACGACTTAGATCCGTCTACAGAGGTTGTCCTTGATGGTAGAGGTTCCTTGGAATCTCAGTTACCATCAAAATCGTCCGAAATCATTAATGACCTCCTTTGATGTTTTTATTATATTTCAATGATCTGCCACTCTGCTCAAAACATTGTGAACTTTTTATGTATGCAGATGATACTTCAATGCAAAAAGCAGACACAAATTTGGATGTTATCGAATCATGTCTACAAACGGATTTTAATCATGTAAAGAAATGGTGTGATGTCAACAAAATGGTCAAAAATACTGATAAAACCAAAGTAATGTTAATTGGAAGTAAACAAAAAAACAGAGACTAAAGAAAAATCTAAATATTATAGCTGAAAATTCAAACTTGGAAGTTGTACAAAATGAAAAACTGTTAGGCGTTCGTATTGATGACACCCTAACTTGGGAAAAACATGTACAAGACGTCCTAAAGAAACTTAATTATAAAATTTATCAACTATGTAGAATAAAGAAATTCTTACCAGTATCGGCAAGAATCACTTTCCACAACTGTTTTATACTACCATATATTGACTTTTGCTCGAACGTTTGGGGACATTGCTCTCAAAAACTGGTACACA
Source organism: Mizuhopecten yessoensis (assembly GCF_002113885.1). Lineage (NCBI taxonomy): Eukaryota > Metazoa > Mollusca > Bivalvia > Pectinida > Pectinidae > Mizuhopecten > Mizuhopecten yessoensis. The sequence goes on along the minus strand of NW_018480003.1, from coordinate 272,395 downwards.
AACTTGAAAGAATTCAAAAACGAGCACTGCGGATTATACTAGATGCCGACTA